>NC_092809.1:2707710-3008567 GCF_040954645.1 Diabrotica undecimpunctata | reverse complement strand
ATGTATTCTCCTAATTTAAAATATATCAATGTGAGTTTCATTAACTACGGTATGATCGTAGTGATCCTGCAGTGGGATCTTATACTACAATATTGTTTCGACTCCATCCTGTTTTTTTTTATTTATTTACGCTGCAACCACAAGGGTTATTAGCGACCTAAAAAATATAATACAGGTAAAGGTAGAAAAAATTACAATAATTGATACAGTTCTGAGTCTTTAAGATAACTTATTGTGTTTTTTAATATTCATGTTTTTTCCTAAGACTGTGATGGAACAGACATGAAGTCAACAGTGATATTATTAATCTTTAGAGGAATTATTTACCGATGAGTCGGAATCTTCTTCCGATAATGAAGTTTTCACTGTAGAGAGTAAACCTATGTGTTTGCCAAGTTTTCGTATTAATTTGGTGCTTATGGTTTTCATTCTTTTGTCGATGTAGTATGAATGTAATTCCGTTAGAAACTTTATAAGTACATAAGAGTCTTCTGAGAACAATTTTGTTACGCTGATTATGTCTTTTGATCCTTGTATATTTTCGAATAGATCCTGCTTTTCCCTTTCTAAATATTCTCTAACTGGTTCCAATAATGTTTGGAGATTTGGTATATCATTTCTTAAGTTTTTGTCATCAGTTTTGGTTTTTTTCTTTAATTGAAGCTTAGGTTTTTCAAAGTTTTCTTCGGAGGGTGGCGTGATTGCATCTTCTAGGGTTCTTTTTCCGGTTGCTTTGTTCGAAGTTACTTGGGGTTCGTAAGAATTCAAATGTGTATTTTTATTTGGAGGTTAGTGTTGACTTGTTTCGGGTAAGGTTAATTTATGTTTTTGGGTATTAGAGGATGACTCAGACGATGTAGGTGTTGCGATTGTAGTGTTAACTGAAGAAGTGGTCAAATGTATAGATGTATTTTGTAGTGAGCACTATTGGGTTTGGTTTATTGATAAATTTGGGATTGCTACTCTTTTTAATGTGGTTTGAGAAGACGTAGTAAGTGTGGAGGGAGTGGTATTTGAGATTGCGGGAGTATTTTGTAGATTATCTTGTTGAGTATGATTTATTGATGAATTTTGTCTTATTTCTGTTTGCATTGCACTATCATTGTGAGGATGGTTAGAAGGTGAAATATTTGAACAATTAGCTGCCTGGTGTACAGTTAATTTGCATTTGAAGCAATTTTCGTTTTGGGCTATAAATATGCGGGATGATGTTTGTTCCAACTCGATAATAAAAGATTCAGGTAGTACAAAGTTGTCTGGAAACGGTGAAACGAAAATTTGTCTTCGGAAGCTTAGAATACGACTAAAGGCAGGATTGGTTGTTCCTTTCCGTAGATATGATATGTCTGAGAGAGGATTTAAACCTAGTTTTATTAATTTGACCATTATTATGTTAGAAGGTATGCTTGGACATACATTGGACAGAATTAAGCGGACTGATGGAGTTATTAATCTTCTCGCTTCTAGTATATTTCCATTTACTATTATTTTCTTTGTTTCTGCTATGAATTTATCTGCTAGGTTTTTGGATGATAGATATATGCATATTCTACCGTTTGATATACGGGATGCGAAAATTATATTTTTCGGTTCTATATGCTGACTCAATCCTTCAAGATAGTCATTAATTGTACAATTCTCTAGAGTGTTAAACAAAATAGCTTGATCTATGCTTGGAATTAATATACTACGTGGTTGACTAACTGCTTTTGAGTATGATGCATTTTGTGGTAGCTGATTGGAAGATGACATCTTTTAAATGGATTTTAAAATCCGACTAAAACCGGTGCTGTTTTACAGTTTTCGTTGTGATACCAGTTCATGTAAATTGGATAATACTTATAACTGATTGCAGTTGTTTACTTAAATATATAAATCCAAATAGATGAAAAAAGTATATTTTATCTACTCACGATTCCAATATTCAGTATACAAATCACTTTCACTTCTATACTTAATTACTTTTCTTAATTTATTAAACCACTATAAAATTAACTTCTTTTAATATAATTCACTATTTACATGTTCAGAACTGAAGAAATAATCGTTTAAATATTTAAATTTTTAAGAGAAACTTTGAAATGCGTCTAAACACTTTGACAGTTTTTTGACGTTCTCCATCCTGTTTGAAAGCTGTACTTTTGCTATAACAACGAGGCTCTCATGCATTTCTAAATCGAGTGTAGTAAATTATGAGTATTATAGTATTTGCTTTAATTTGTATTACCAATAGACATAATAACACATGATCTACTCGGATACTGTTCGTCATATCGTAAAAAAGTTCCCCCATTTTAATTCATTATTTCATTACGCGTAATAAAAGCTCATTTACTTTTTTAATAAAATTAAATTCAAACATCCAGCTCCATAAATATACTTTTTATCCGTCGTAAATTACAAATGAAAAGTTAGAATATAAATTAAAGGGAGTCCCTGCTGACAAGTTAAAAAAATTATTACATCAGGAAATTAATTTGTAAACTTAAAAATGGAGGGATGTGCTCGTACTACGTTATCACTCTTCAGCAATGGTATCGGTAACACGGAGAGGAAATCTTGCATTTCTGATAAGATGCTGCAGGCCAGGAGTTGAATGTAAACGAGTTTTTCTCATTTATAAAAGGCAACTTGATGGAATTAAGTGATTTTACGATTCCGCGCCAGTGGTAAAATTATATGCGAATGAATGAAAAAACAGATCAAAGCAATACAGGTTTAGATATAAGAAAATATATTATTTTAATTAACCTTCTGCAGATAACGTGAAAAATTTTAAAATTTTTGATAACGTCGGTCTATCAAACCGACTTTTTCTAAAATTAAAAACAAAATATAAATTTAGCTGTGGGTGATAAATATTTGTAATAATAAAATTGTGTATATTATTCTCTATACAAATTTATGAAAATTTATATTTTTTTTGTTATTTTATTAATTTTAAGAGAATATTAAAAAAAGTGTCATTTTTATGAACAGGCTTTTAATAAAATCAAAATAATTATAACAAAAAAAATAAATTCTGGTTCCACTAAAACATAAACTAAAACATTTTGGGCACCATAATTTTCAAAACAATGCCTACATAATCCCGTCAGATGTTCTAGACACAAATATTTTTTACAGTTTGCACAAGAATATCCTGTTCTTCGACTTTTTGCAGTGCTGCAGTACGTACATCGTCCATGAGTTTGATTCTGGGGAGCAATATTCTCAGTTTCTACACCACATATTTCAGAAAGACGTAAACGGATTATCCTGAGAATGTTTTGCTATTGTGTTCGTCGACGAATATGTAGGCTAAGTAACTGAAATCCTAAATTTTCTAAGAACTTTCTTCTATCGATTTTTGTTTGTTTTAACTATTTATTCCATCAACGTTCATGGCACTATAAAAAAAAACAATTGTAGGCTTCGCACATTTTGTCAACAACGTCGACACCGGCTTTTGTTTTGTTGTAGTCCATGATTATTTCCGGTTTGCCAGTTTCCTCATCAACAGCATCATCGTAATGCATAGTCGATACTAACAGGATATTTCTTTTTCATTTTGGAGAATACGAAACGAGCGTACACTTATCTCTAAAATCAAACATAATGGATTTTTTCTGGTCTTGCTAGTAACATTTAAGGAGGTATCTCACGTTTATTTTGACGTAATGTCCCAACTGTAGTAAGACGGTGTTGCCTTAGTATCTCCGTCAGAGGTAAGCTGGTAAAAAGTTTGTCAAACGTGACAACTTCCGGGTGGTTCCTAGTATTTGTCGTGGAGATTCTTAGCACCCTTTGACCATCTAAAATCTGCCACGGACTAGGGGTCTTTTGTTTTCCGTAACTTGCTATAGTTATAATATCTTGAAAATATTTAGTGTGTTGGTTTCTCCTTGCCTTACACACCGCAGTATTATAACCGATTAAACCAATATCTGATTGTCGCTCATAAGTATCTGATTCCAAACCTAGTAAGAAGTCGTTCTTCCCCAGCCTTGGAGTTAGTAATGACATATCTTCTGCCCTATACCATCTCCTCAGTTGATACGCGGGTGCTTATTTGGCGAACCTTATTCGCAACTATCGTGTATAATATACAGGACGTCCCCTATCAGCCATATAGGACGCGCCTTGTCGAAGTGAGGACTTTCCCGCCCAGTCCGTCTTCTACGGAGCGCTGAAGAATCCCTACTTAGTTCAGAACCCTTCCTCCACAAAAGCTGAAACCGGCCACGATTTTATTCTCTTAATTGGAAAATAAAAAAAGAACATTCAACATATCGACCTGAATATTGATGCCGAACGTATTGAAAGGGTACACCGATTTAAATATCTGGGATATACAGTAAATGATAGGTGGGACCCAGACGTAGAGATTAAGATCCGAATTGAAATAGCAAGATACAAATTTATCAAAATGAGAAAGCTCTTAAGCAACCGCCACCTAAGCGTTAACCTCCGATGGCGCGCCACGAAATGCTACGTACTCTCTACGCTACTTTACGGAGTTGAAGGGTGGACGTTAACAGCAGCAACTATAAACAAGTTAGCGGCTTTAGAAATGTGGCTGTATCAGGCTTGGACAGACAAAGTGACCTTCTTCTTCTTTCAGTGCCTATTCGTTCCGAATATTGGCAATCATTCTGGCTATAATTATTTTATTGACTGATGCTTTAAATAGATTCGTTGTTGTCGTGGAGAACCATTTCCTTAGGTTCTTCAACCATGATATTCTCCTTCTCCCAATTCCTCGCTTTCCGAATACTTTAACCTGTAGGATTACCTTCAGTAATCTGTATTTAGTGCTGTTTCTCATTATATGTCCGAGATATTCCAACTTTCTCCTTTTAATGGTATACATCACCTCTCTTTCTTTGCCCACTCTTCGTAATACGGTCTCGTTGGTTATCTTGTCTGTCCATGATATCCTTAGAATTCGCCTGTATAGCCACATCTCGAAGGCTTCAAGTTTTTTCTCCATTGCTTCAGTTAGTGTCCAGGATTCAACTCCGTAATAAAATATTGAGAAGATATAACATCGTAGGAGCCTTACTTTTATCTCCAGATTAAGATTGTGGCTTTTAAAGAGTTTGGCCATGTTATTGAATGCACTCCTAGCCTTCTCTATTCTACATTTTATTTCCTGTGAGTGATCCCATTGTTCATTTACTGTTGTTCCAAGATAGTTGAAAGTGACCAACACAGAGGTATTAAGACGAATGGGTAAAGAGGTGGAATTGTTACCAACTGTTAAAAGGAGAAAAGCATTATACCTGGGCCATGTGTTCCGTAATGATAACTACAGTCTGCTACAGCTTATCGTGGAAGGCAAGATTGAAGGTAGAAGGGGTTTGGGTAGAAAGAAGAAATCTTGGCTGAGAAACTTGAGAGAATGGTTTCAAATACCAGAAGCTGCGAACATAATACGTGCGGCACAAAACAGAGAAACCTATCGTTTGATGGTCGCCAACCTTCGGTAGAAGACGGCACATAAAGAAGAAGAATTATAAATTATAATGTAGTGTAAAATGTGTAGTAACAAAATTTACCCAGTATCAATAATGTTGTAGTTGAGAAACAATAAACTATATAACTAAAAAATAATAATAATGAATACCTCTAAACTAAGGACAAGATAAACAAGACTGACACATGGATCAAAAACGAAAGAAAAATAAAGTTTTGATTTATTTCGGTATTTGTTTGATTGTTGGAATTTTAAGATAATAATAAAAAAAGTTTAAACACCTCAAGTCTTATATATCGTATGTTCAGAAAACCGGATCCCGGCCCTGAGGCTATTGACGAATCGCCAAGGGAATCGCTGTCCTGCCACGAGGGTGCCGTTTCCTTCGCTTTTCTCTGTGCTTTTCCAGATTTTCTGATGGAAAACTCAGCCGCAGTCGACGACATTCGCTAAGATATAAGGATATCTCAACGCAATCTGCGCTACTAAATGAAAAACTCATTAACACCATCTCTCATAGCTAAGGACCTTCAAAAAGTTAATGTTCTGTTTAGCCTATAAAGACTTCTAAAATGATGGTAGCAAATTTTATTTTGATTAGGATAAAATACTAATAAATTTAATGGATAACTCCTTTATATTTTCGGTGTAAGTATGGTTAATTTTTTTATCATATCACTTTAATTTTAATTAAATAAAGGTTATAGTTCAACAGTCCAAGATGTAAAAAGAAGTGTTATTATTAAATTAATCGAGTTAATTACGTCTACATTACATTTATTATCTAAATAGGTAATGACAAATATTATTTACTAGAAAATGTAATTAAGTTTTTATATCAGCATTTCTTTATAACAACATGTATAGTAAATACATCTTTTTTTCGATTAACAGGAAATATAGTAGATAGCATTGTTACAAAATTAATAAACTTAATAATATAATAACACCTAAGTAAATGTATTACTTATAGTACAGTGAATGAAGGTAAAAATCGGTACTAGTTTAATAAACCGGAACCGTGTCTACGGAGATGAAATTTATATCAATGAATTCTCTTTCACTTACTAATGATTGTGCAATGATTTTTATTCGGTGCAAAGCGTTCTTTTTTATATAATTCCGATTTAAAATATGCCCGATTTTTAAAAGCCACCGCCATTATTTACCATGAAACAACAAGAAATGACAGGAATGACAACTGTTTCTTATGATCAAGAAGGGTAATTTTAACCAGTGTTGCCATAGTAATTCAAAATTATGTTTTCTAATGAAAAATAAAAATTTACCTAAAACTTAAAATGAATAAATTATTACCTACTTTTAACTGAAAAGTATAGCTTTTTTACAAGGGTCAGTTTAGATTTGGTTACGTTACTATACGTTTATTATCACGTTTTCTTATGAACAATAAAAATTTTGATAAAATTTTATTCTTATTACTGCTTTTTTACCAGCGTTAGGTTAGATTTGGTTACGTTGGTTTAGTTTTAATTTCATGTTTTCTTATGAAATATAAAAATTTTGATTTTTAATTATAATATAACATTTTATTTATTTATATTACCGCTTTTTTTTACCAGTGTTAGGTTAGATTTGGTTTATTGGTTTACATTTTTAATAATAAAATAAGACGATGGTTAACGGCTACTCGTTTTGCACGTGGTTATTAAGATTGTATCCACCTGTTTTAATTAAGGTAATTTTCATGAAATTTTTAGATCTTTTAAAGGTTAAAACTGGCAACAATGTCAAAAGTACATAACATTTAACTTCTTGCGCATGGCCGCCATATTGTTTTGAAATATTAAAAATCTTGATTATTTTAAACAATTTTACCCATTTTTTCATAATTTAACAGTAAAAAACAGTGAGATTTAATATCTTTTAGTTACTTTTTTTTATTAATACATGCATTATATACTTTTCTTTGCTTTTTATGTATTTTTTTTTATTCATACTACTGTATTTGTTATTTTTTCTGTATTTTTGATTATTTGGGCACTTTTACTAGTTTAAAGCAAAGAAAACATTAAAATTTGAGGTTTTTTTCACTTTTTCGGCTAAGTCCACAAAAAATTTGGCATTTTTGAGGCGTTCCGGCTTACTAAATAATTACCTAAAAATCAACTATTACCTCCGATTTCGGTGAACCTCCATCGATTTGCATGAAAATTTGGGATTGAGTATATTTTACTCTCAACTTTAAAAGTGACATATGCTCAACTTGCGCTTTTTTGCATTTTAGGGGTGAAATCCACCCCTTTTGTTAAAAATGGTAAAAAAATGAAGATTTAAGCATTCTGGCATAAGTAATCTGGATTAATTAAATGAAATAACTATTTTGCAACATTTATAAGCATGATTTATGATTTTAATTATTTTTTCGACCCTTTTAGCACTATCTCTTAAATCAAAAATCATGAAAAAATCATTTTTTATACACTTCTCCAATAAATTAACGCACCACTTTGAAATATTAAAATATTTTATTAGCGTTAATAAAAATTTCCATTGTAATGTTATATTTTACAAGCCCCTTGTATATGCTATTCGTAAACTCTATATTTATTGACTGTGTTTTATCCCTATAGTTTTTTTTGCAACAAAACAAAAAGAAGCAAAAAATGTACTAATTCTATAAATTAATATATGTACTAATTTCCAAGTGTCCACGAATTTTATTCGGCTACAGTTTAATTGTTGATTATTGTTAATTGTGTTTATTATGGAGCGTCAATCACTTAATTTAACTCGAGATGAATGTGCCCAAGCAGTGATTGACTGTCGAAAGAAGGTTGGAGTTACCGAAGAATTGGTCGTCGTTTTAATGTGTCCCACACATCCGTCTCACGGGTGAGAAAGATTCCTCGAAACAGGGGATCATACTCGCAGACCAGGCCAAGGCAAAACCGGGTATCTACCCCTATTCAAAATCGATTTTCAAAAATTTCTGCTCTTCGACAACGTTTTGTAACATATCGAAGTTTACAAATTCAGCTTCGAGACGTGCATGCTATACAAATTAGTACGGAAACTGTTCGCCAGCGACTTAGGGAATACAACTTAACACCTAAGATTGCCGCCCGAGGTAGTCTATTAACTGCAGAGCATCGAAGGGGGAGACTACATTTTGCCAGACATCGCGTTAATTGGTTAAAGGCTGACTGGAAACGAGTGCTATTTACTGATGAATCCTGATTTTGTTTGTACAATAACGACAGACGTGTTCGTGTGTTGTGACTACCCAACGAACGATATGCTCAGTGTAACTTCTCACACACCACTTTTTTGGTGAAGGGTCCGTTATGGTGTGGAGTGGTATTTGTTTGACCGCACGTAAGGACCTAGTGGTCATACAAAATGGAACTGGTACAGCTGAAAGGTACATATTGGAGATCCTGGAGCAACATGTAGTTCCATTTGCTCCTTATATCGGTGAAAATTTCTTACTAATGCAAGATAATGCCAGACCTAACGCTGCACAGATCGTCAAAAATTATCTAGAAGAGGTAGAAATTAACACTATGGAATGGCCAGCACATAGTCCGGATTTAAATCTGATTGAAAATCTCTGGGATATTCTTGGTAGGCGAATAAGAGCAACACCGATCCAACCAAACAACTTACAGGAAGTGGAAGAGAGGCTGATTCAGATTTGGAGAGAACTAGACCAAAATGAAATACGGCAATTAATTTTGGGGCCAACGACGTGAGGCTGTTATAAGTAGTAGAGGTAGAAACACTCGTTATTAAGACTTTTTTCATATTTTAGTTTACTTTTCTTATCATTATTTTTTTAGAATTTTCCGTTTTATTTTTTTTTTCTCTAGTACTTCAACATTTTCTGGTGATTAGACAAATTGTTATAATAACTAATAAAATGTAGAATAAATCTGGTAAAGCTTTATTTTTTATTCTTTGTCTGTTTACAAATAAAATTTATTGAAGTGGTGCGTTAATTTCTTGGAGAAGTGTATTTCTGAAATATCAAATCGCATATTAATATTACCCAAATAGTTTCTTTAATGTTTATGATATAATTTTTGATTGACTGTGAAATTTCAACCTTTAAAAACCATCCTCTTAAAGCAGAATCATTGAAAAAATTAATTAATTTAAATAAATAAATCTAATTTTTAAAGTATTTTTTATTTATTGCGTAATTTTGCACCCTTAAAAAATACCCCTTGTCATAAAAGTAGTGAAAAATGTTTTTTTATTAGCTTTAATAGCTTTAATCATTTAGAAACTTTTTTATTGGTTATGATAAACTTTATTAATACATTCCAAACTTTATTAATATTATTCTTTCCACATTTCCTGAACAATTTTGTGCTTATTTGACTTATAAAAATTTAATTTGTTAGTTAAGAGGAAAAAGTATTAAAATAAATATTAAAATATATGAAAAGTTCATTCATTTTTTATTTAAGTAATGTTTCATAAATTAATCAAATATTAATAGGACTTTAATTGTTAATTTTTCACTCTTCATCAGAGCTCTCTTCGCCAATTTCTCCTTTTTCATTAATTAGAGGGCTATTTTGGCAATTGTCCCCACTGCATGATCCGCAGACCGCATTGCAAAATAACCCTACTCTTCGACACTCGCAAAAAATGCCCGTTTTTACAGTTACAAAAAATCATTTTCAACAGTTCTTCTGGAGCAGGTGGATTGGGATTTTTAGTTGAAAACAAAGACTCTTCAATTTTGCACTATCCTCCAGTCAACTAGACGAATGTCTTTGTTTCCAAGCCATATCTGGGTTTGTAAATAAACTCTTTTGATGTGTTTATCCAATGCAGCAACCGTTGGGACCAGATATGAAAACTTTACTGCACTATTTTTAGTGGTAGCCTTAATAAAGGACTCGTTACGCATCTGTTCCAGATAAGCTGATAGGTCTAATCGATCTAATGATAGGAATAATATTGTGCACTACCTGCCAGCTTCTAAAATGGCATCGAAATCAGCGGCTTTATTATAAAATATATCGATTTTCTCTCTCAAATCAGGTCTTTTGTCTAGAAGATCGATAATTTTTTTTCTCCCCTTTGTTATAAAAAGCAGAAGTCGAGTCACATCCAGAAAAACAATGAGAGAATAGAATATATACTCCTATGCATGGATAATTTAGTTCTAAGCTTTTTGAAGAATATATCACGGAGTTAACATTTTGTTTTCCAAGTATAACTTTTGGCAAACTTGAGCCCTTATCCTCAATTATTGTTGTCTCTACTATTAATTCGTCAGCTTCTCCTTTTCCTTCCACGTCTACTTCTTATTACCTATCTTTTTTCCTATATATACATACAAAACCTCTACTCCAAAATTTTTCTAAAAAAATGTTATTGATTTTTTTACAATAATTCTATTAATTTTTATGATATCAGGTTTATTTAAAAACCATTTAAAAGGTAATTTCAAAGGCTATTAAGTCGTATTAAATTTAATCTTTTAAATTCCTCATTTTTTAAAAAATAAAAGGTTAAAGGGCTCCGATTACATGATACACGTTTTTATCTCAGATATTTTTGATCCTACAAAAATATAAAAACAAATCCTTGTTAAAAAAACCTCAAATTTTGTTCTTTATCATTTTTTAAGTATATTGAGTATATATAGAGTTACTCTCAAACAAAAATGAAATTAATGAAAATTTGAAAAATTCTGATTTTTTTAAATCAAATTTTTTTTTTCAAAAATATGCATTCTAAAACGGTCAAAATTTTTGAGGTCATTACTTATGCTGAAATAAAGAAAGTTTTATAGACATTACTATATATTTTAATTTTTGTGGAAATAACGTATGTTTTATTTTTCACTTTTTCCAAAAAAATTTGAAAGGTTCCTTTTATTTTCATCATAACTTGCTTAATTTTAATGCTATCAACTTCTTCTTCTAGGGCTCATTTTATAGGTATTTTTGAGTACTTTGAAAATTTTTCAATAAGTATATTTTATATAATGCATTGTTTTCCTGTTATTTAAGCATAAATATTGAGATTTGAGTACTCGACGAAAAAAAAAAAAATACATTTAATTACCTATAAATCACATTGAATTAATATTCAAAGGATTTTTAAGCTAGGAATTTATTCAATTTTTTATTAGCTTCAATTTTGGCAATAACAACTTTTTTATAAAAACTTATAGTTTTTGAGTTATTTATGAAAAACAGCTTTAAAACATGCATTTTTTTCACGAAAAATCAAAATCTTTGATCTTCAGTAACTCAAAAAGTCTTGATTTATTTTAATAACTTTATTAAATAAATTTTGTTTAGATTTGGTTCCTTTACCGATTCCTGGGGTTATTTTTAATAAAATATTTTCCACCACCGAGAAGGGGTGGCATCCACCGCCAGGGTAAAAGTGCAAGTTAATAAATACCATGTCACTTTTATTTTTTAAGGTATCCTCTAACTGCTCACCAATTTTCATTAAAATCGATGGAGATTCAACAAAATCGGAGGGAAAACCTTCAGTGACTGTACTAATGGTTATTTTTCATGGTATAATGAACACATGTGTTCATTGTACCATTATTATTATTTGTCTAAATTGTTTGATTTGATGGTTATTATTGCAAAAACATCAAACTAAACTTGGTTTAATACCTCTGGGTTATTGTTAGCATTAACCTCAAATTAGTTTGTAAATTACAAATCACCTACCTTAGTAGTCTGTGTTTTAAATGTTCCTGGCGTTCAAATAGTATTTTGCAGATTAATAATAATTAGTTAAATAGGTTTTTCACAATAAATGTTGTATCCTACAATGTACCAATTCGTCAACAATTAGACATGCCCTTCCAAATCCTGATAAAGACATTATACGATTTAGGAGGTGGCTTAGTGTTATAAAAAATTATAATTTAGATATGATGAATTCCACAATTCCACTGCAGTCTATAAAACAAAACGAATATGCCACAGACACTTTGAAGATAAGTTTGCTTCTACATGGAGTCATAGCTTGTACTAAAATGCAATTCCCGAGAACAAACAGCTGATTGATTTTGGATTTCTCTTCTAATCTACATCCCAGAAGTATTTCAATGTTGTGTGTGGAATCAAATGTCATAGAAAGTAAGTAACCCTGATATGTAATTAATAAAAAATATTTTACTCGATTTAATCATGGTATAAATTATTATATTAACTTTTTGTTTTAGTTGAAAGTTCTTCAACAAGTAGAACTGCACAATCTACACACATATTTCAATCATTTGAGATACCCTATTGTAGTAAGGATTGGGAAGATAATAAATTAATAATTTTCCAATTGGTTACTATTTGATGAAACTTTTTAGTTGCAGAACACAATTATGGACAGTTACCAAACGAAGAGATTTTAATTGTACAAACTGATAAGAGTAAGGATTTAAAAGGTAATTGTATTTAAAATTTTATATTTTGTATTGTCATCAGCAGATTTGTAAAAATTCTCTAATATAATCAATTATAAGATTAACAGCTGGCTTAACTTTCAGATAATGATATTAAAGATTTTTATAAGTTTAGTTGCCTCCGTGTCATAGACCACCTGGGACTAAAAACTAGAAACAGTAGCTTGCCTGTGTTTATAATCTCCTATTGCTAAAATCTAATAAAGATATATGAAGGTACTGAAACATTCTAGTACTTATAATAAATTGTTTAATACTCACATAAAAAAAGGAACTAAGTTTCTCACGCAGTAATGCCACTACACGAACGTTAATGTAATGAATAGATTTTGCCTTGTAAATATTAAATAAAGAAATTAACATCACATTTACTTTTAGGTGTTTCCCTTAAGAATATCACACCGCTGAAAATATTGCAGCAGTGTAAAATATCAAGAAGTACAATTTTCCCTAAAAAGAAAAAAATATATGAAGCATTAAAACAACTACACCATAAATATTCTTTGCAAAGAAATAGTAAAAAGTCTTTTAAACGCAGACTCTTTGAAGCTAAAGAGTTTTATAAAGAAAATAAATTGGTTGATCTTCAGAACATTAATAGAATGGCAGCAATGCTAATTCAAATTCAGTACAGAGAGTACTTTATAAAAACAAAGTGGTCGTTCATATAGTATTCGTTCCAATCTATTTCTCTTATCTAGTAAGTCAACATTAAAGAAACTTCTGGCTCAAACTATTGGGGGTCCAGGAATTAATAAGTTAATATTTGAGTCACTAAAAGTAACAATATCAAAAATGGAAGGAATTGATAAGCATATAGCTATAATGTTTGATACAATGGCGATTATGCCAAGTCTTCGTTATAATGAGCATAGTAAGTGTATATATAGTTTTGAAGACATGGGAGGTGACAGAGATTCATATATAGCAGATCATGTTCTAGTTTTTATGGTAAGAGGTCTAATCAAACAGTGGAAATCATCTATTTCATACCACTTTTGTAGCAGAGGTGATGCAAAAACCTCTCAAATGTAATAAGAACGTGTTGGTAGAAGTCATTTCTAAATTTCTTAGAAGCCTCAGCCTGCTATGCAATTAAAGTTGTTTCGAAGGAAATCAATGTAGCATCTTCCAAAATAACATATTTTTCTTTGTCCGTCTCATCTTCGATATGGTCTTCTTTCTTGGGGTTCTGGAACAGCTGCCTCAATCTGATTTTGTTTTTAAATTTCAAAAAAGAACAATACAGTATCTTTTTGGCCTCAGTAGAATAACACATTGCAGAAGCTACTTCAAAAATTACGGGATTTTAACTCTTCTCTCTTTATGTATTTTAGAAAGTTTTTGCTTAATTCGTAAACACCTACATCTTTTTCCAGAAAGACTCAATCATGGCTGGCTACTCCACCAGAAATTCAACTTGTATTTACTAAACCCGTTCACTGAGTTAGTAAATAAACCTATCTATCTGAAAGACCATGTTAATCAGTAGAAGATTTTCTGAACGAATAGCTTTATGTACAAGTAAGACTATAGTTTATGTTCCCTTTAAAAGAAACTTCAAAGTTTCGTGATTCTCACTTAGAGACTATACAGGGCTTTTGATAAAAATGGTTCTTCAATTGATTATGAAATTACAATTTATAGTTAAAGGCAACTTTAAATCTAAACTCTCCTTTTACTTTAATATATAAATCAGAAGTTCGATTAGAGATCGTAATTTCTGTAAATTTATATAAACAGGAAATATCGAAAAGAAACCCGAAGCCGATTGACCTAAATATTGTTGAGAAACATCCGATAATTCGTCATTTTACCAGTAGATGGCTCACTCAAACGAAGGGGAAGATATAGCTTGAGAAGTACTTATCTCAGTTACTTAATAATAAAAATGTTATTAAACATTTGATTTATCACTTACAATATAAAATAACAACAAATATTTTACAAATATTTGTAAAAAATAGAATATTGTATTTAACGGTAAACGTTTTTTGAAAGTATTATCGAAAGATATGCTTTTATTCCGAAATTAAATTCACGTATACAACCTGTATAGTGTATAATTTTCTTCCGTAGTATTGGCAGTATGTAGAACGATCAACGAAATTCTAATTCAGTGGTTCACCCAACAAATCTTCGGCGTTGTCAACACCGGCAATAACATCAGAATAGGACCAACGAGCACCGCACCGGATCCTGAGAGGTAGATGCTGCCCTAACCCGCATGAATCCCTTGAAATATGGCCTCGTTTGTCGGTGTCGAAGGAATGGGAGGTTAAAAAATGCCGTGTCAGCGGCAGGACAGCTGACCACCAGATTGGATCCCGACGATCGAGAGGAAGCAATCAAGAGCGTAGTCGAAGGGAATTCTAAGGAGTATTTCTAAAGTAAGTAAATTAAGTTGTGTAATACAAAATCTGATTTGATTTTTGTTTCTTGTATTGTACTGCGTTGATCAGCATGTGTTTTTACATCTTGTGTCACAGTTAATAGTTAACAAACGTTCAAATATATTATTATGATCTGCCTTTTCTTACTTTTTATTTAACTCTTTATTTATTTAATTACTTTAATTAATTATTTAATTAATTATCTAAGTGTCGCAAATCATACAAAACAAAATCTCAGGGTGCCATTTTATAAAAATAATAAATCAGCTTAGGTTATACTTATATTTACTCGTGCCTTCAAGTATCTCTTAATTGTTCCTTCTCGGGATAAAATAAGAAAAGGAAATAAATAGAAATAACATAAATATACAAATACAAATATCTTTTATTGTCAAAAGAAATAATATGAAAATTTTTAAATATTGCAATTTTTGTTCATATTTTTTTGTACAAACAATTCTCAATATTATAAAAAGAAACCTTTTAAATTTATTACGCAATATTTATAATTATCCTTTGAAATAAAATAAAACTTTTATATACTTGATGATATCTTAAATAGCGATAATTTTTGTTCTTCTGATAGAATAGAGTCTTTTATTTGAAACATACAAAAAAAATCGTCATAACAATTATTGGCTGACCTTTTAACTCACACACGAAGATGTCTTCTTTCGACCAGAACAGCTCCCCCTTGTTGATTATGTTAGGCTACCAATCAAAGCCTTCTCCGTTCTAAGTGTCCACCTGTCAGCATACCAGCAAACTCTTTCTCCAAAAACACGAGCAGGCCTCTTTTACCAGTACTCGTTCAACAAACTCCAAAATTCTCTCCTCTCTTTCATATACTAACAATCATTCACTTGGACTTTATAGAATCCAGGAGGTATTCGACTCAGCTTGGATCTATCTCTCGTTCCACCTTTCAGCTAATCACTTCTAATTATTAAACTAATACTGGCACTTGCTTCTAAATTGACTACACAAAACTTCAACTGCTTCTCTCCGATGACCATCACATAATAATGTTTTTTACTCCAAACTTTCAAAACATTCACTCTCTTTTCCCATTCCAAACTCGCTAACCAATCAGAAAATTTCTATATCCCGCCTCTTAATTAATATCAGAAAAACCCAAGCATCGCTTGTAAACAAACTCTTTGAAAATAATAACGGTTTTTTTGTGACTTACTTTCTAAATATTATAACTAGGTACCTGGCGGTTTTTGCCAGGTTGGGCAATGGCTATAAATCCTAGTTTATATCATCCGGCTCGAAGGACCATGAAAACAAACAGGGTTCCTCTAACACTGTCCAAGTTTAGCTAAATAAATATTTTGGCCGGGTACAAGTAATTAGGTATAATTACTTTGGATTATTCCGTTGACTTTTTGGTATTTATTTATTAAGCGGTGATTCTTTTTGTTGTGTGTATTTAAATAAAGTACTTCTTACTCATAGGATATGTATTTCAATTGTAAACAGTATACCTTTAAATTGTTTGATAGATAATACAGTTACTATTTATTTGCTCTCTGCTTGTATAAGAAAAATATAACTTATAATAGTTAATCCGTGATCTGCTGATTCACCGAGTGGCTGCTTTGTCGGCAGTTGAAACGTAAAAAGCGGTGTGTCTGCCTTGGTCGACAGTTGAAACGCAAGAGAAAAAAATTCTCTGTGCAATCTTTCGCAGAGTCAAATTTTGGACCGCGCGATGCTGCAGCGAGGGGTAAGACATGGGAGCGCTGTTGCCAGTTTGGCTTAAGTCCGAACATTCCCTATTCGTTTCTTAATATATTTATTCAAAATACTTCTGCTTCTATAGCTATATTAGCTGTCCGTTTTCGGTTAACTAGTTTTATGTATTGGTACAAGGGTTTTGAGTCGTGTCTTTTATTTTCTGTTTCTATCTGGTTTATAATTTCTTCTACTTTGTGATTTTTTTTTTCAATTTGAATAATTTCTTTGTCTTTTGTCGTTAATCTTTGTTATTACTGTTGTTTGAACCGCTTATTAGAATATAATAAAAAGTATAATTAATATATGAAGTGACTGTATTATCTACATATAACACAGATTCAAATTAAGCGGATTATAGTTCTATTTATTTTAAATTTAATAAATGTCATATTGCTGATTGAGTCAATTTCTTTTTCGCCCTCACTGGTATTGGAAAAGTGACCGCAGGGATAGCAAAATTTTTACGAAGTTTCCATGATACGTCGATCTAAAAAGTTTGTAATCAAGTTTTCTTTCTTTGGCCAGAACTGCTCTTAAATGATGAGGGACGTATGATAATCTCAAAGAATCTTTAACATGTAAGTTTAGGAAATTTGGACGAAACGTTAAAACTTTTATTTTTGTTTTGAGTTGCTTCACATTTTGCAAACGTCGGTATTTTAGGATTTGTTTTTTCGTGGAAGTTCATAGCATAGTTTCTAACTTTTAAACTGTATCAGAACTAATATTCTTTTTATCTCTTAATTTTACATTCCAGTGCTGGGATAAAAAGTAGAGTAACTTGATCCTACTCTGGAAGTACTGTTAATTTAAAATGTAAAAAGTGGTCTTAGTTTTTTTGAATAATTTGAGATGCGCCTTTATTGCGCACTGATAAAAATATTGTCGTTGCTTAAAAAGTCTTTAAAATTTAAAGAGAGTCGACAATTTTAGATATGCCATGCTATATATTGTAGCGTTTTGAAATAAAACGATCGGTTCAAATTTATATACATATATTTATTTATAAGTTTACAGTTCGGTAATATGTTAACAACTAAACTAACTCATAACATCGTTACATATATATACCAAAAGTATTATTCTAGAATAATCTAAAGTAGTCCCACCTCTAATTCGCCTACGTGAGGGGTTGTTCTCTCTCGTACTGGATATCGCCGGACAGTTCTAGTCGTTTTCGAGATGCAACCGTTACACGGGCCACGCTGAATGCATGTTCGTAACACTGCTCCCCTCTTAGATCTGAGCGTCCCGATCAGCAACTCTATATGTAAGCACAGGATGGCGGAATCTACAGGACTCTCCAGCTCTGCATGAACCCCTCAGAAAGAAATAACAGTCTACTGTCTTTGAAGGACACGATCTCTTCGGATTAATGCAACACACCGTAATTTTTACGCCGATTTCTCGGAAGATCACTTCAAGCATGCTTCGGACAATCTTCCAATCCAGATTATCTAGATTATTTAGTACATAGCCGATCTAGAGCACGTCATATATCCGCGTAGGTTGCCCTGTCTGACTACTTCATAGTTTTCATTCATCATATTGAATCATATTGATCTTTCATTCTGTCACTGGCTAACTGGATGTGTTGTCGGGCAAGTTCATGAATGTTGTTCATTCTTAACTTCAGGTGGTCGACATAATCTTCGCTTGCAACATGTTCTTCGGAAGGTTTGCAGCCAAACTCTAGGTCGCAGGGCAAACGAACTAACATCAGGCAGGTTGGAGTCTGGCCGGTAGTTTCATTCACGGCCGAGCGGTAGGCCGTTAGGAATAAATGAATGTGCTGGTCCCACTCTCTTTGATGTTCTGATACAACTTCGGACAGATGTTTAACCATCGTACGAATCATTCTCTCGACCATTCCATCTGATTGAGGATGCAGGGGTGTGGTTCTGGTCTTATTGACACCAATTAATTTAAAAACGTTTTGGAAAAGGGTTGACTCGAAGTTTCGACCTTGGTCTTAGTGGATCTCCAAGGGAACACCGAATCGGCTAAATAATTCTTTAACCAGTACCTCTGCAACAGTAGCAGCTTCTTGATTTGGTATCGCATAGGCCTCGGTCCATTTCGTAAAATAATCCATGGCTACCAGGATATATTTATTTTCATCATTCGTCTCTGGAAGTAGACCTGCAATGTCGATTGCTACTCTTTCCATAGAACTACCAATATTGTACTGTTTCATGGGTGCCTTCTTTTGACCAACTGGACCGTTACTGGTTGCACACAGTTCACATTTCCGGCACCGTCTTCTTACATCATCCTTACAGTTCACCCAATAGAACCGTTCTCGAACCTTTTGCAGAGTGTTCGTAATACCATAGTGTGCACCTTGTGAAACGACATGCAACTGACACAATAAATACTTCTGACACTTTACTTTTAGGTACAATCAACCGAAGCTTAGTTTCTGTACCATCATCGTTCTCAAAGGTTCTATACAGAAGATCATCTTTCAGCACTAGACAATTCCATTGGCTCCAGTAACACTTGACTTCTGGACTACATGCACTAATGTCTTGCCAAGAAGGTCTTTCACTTCGACGCATCCAATCCAATACTCTATTTATACATGGATCATCTGCTTGAGCGTCTTCTAGCTGTTGAGGCTGCCATTAATCACTAATGACAGTGGTTCGTCTCACGGGGCAAAATCGTTCTTTTAATTCAAGACAATGATTACGATATGCACTGTATGGCCGTCTTGACTGAGCCTCAGCAGCTGAATGACTTTTTCCAGCCCAGTGTTCGATCTGTTCTAGCTTTCTTAATGTTGTATTATTTTCATGCAATTTACGATGAATGTGACCTACGTTGTTACCTTTCCAACATCTGGGTTCACGTCTCTTCGGCATCATGTTACGAACTACTTTCCGTACGATTTCCTCCAGACGTTTATCGTTTTGTATGTCGCTCTCTTCAGAGGTTCGTACTCGATAGCTCCGTGAAGCTCGACTAGCTATCTCGTGTTCCAAGGCAATGGCGAACGTTTCATCTAAAACTTTCGGTCTTGCTAGTCGTAAAGCTTTCTGTAGTTCACGGTCTCTCAACCCATTGATGAAGGTATCTACAGCAATTTCTTCCAATATGTTGTCTGGAGCCTCTAGATAGGCCAACAGCGCTATACGAGCAACATCTGCTTCAAATTCTTCCAAACTCTCACTTGCCCGTTGGATTCTACTTCTTATTTGTACTTTGTAGACTTGTTAGATTGGCATCTCCGTAACGTTTGTCTAGTCGAGTAAACAGGGTCTGGTAACATTTTTCTTGACCCTTAGGAATCGATCTTAGGATATCTGCAGCATCACCTCGAAAAGCAGCAGTCAAGGAAACAGCTTTTTCTTGTTCTGTCCAATGATTGGCTGTCACAATAGCTTCAAATTGTCTAACTGTTTGATTTTCTCTTCTACTTTATCGAATATTTTAGAGACTTTTTCAAACTTCTCACTGTTCTGAATACATACTTCGTCTAATCTTCTAGAGATATTTTCGAATTTCTCGTCGTTTTGTCTAGCTGTTTCTTTAATAATTTGAAAAGTTTCATCGAATCTTTCATCATTTGTTTAGAAGTTTCTTCAATCATTTGCAAGACATTTCCGAATTTCTCGTCGAATCTTGTAGACACATTTTCCAATTTATTATCAATTTTTTTTAGAAGAACCTTCAATCTTTTTTGTTAAAACTGGTTCTTTTGCTGATTGAGATTGGAATGTCTCTGGGTCATCTCCATTCTTGTTAAGAACATTCTTCAGTCGTTCTTAGAGGATCTTCTTGGACCCGCTGCAGTCGTCATCGCGTTCTTCTAGTTGCTCACGCAACTGTTTGGCTAAAAGTTTCACTAGCAGCA
Organism: Diabrotica undecimpunctata; assembly: GCF_040954645.1. NCBI lineage: Eukaryota > Metazoa > Arthropoda > Insecta > Coleoptera > Chrysomelidae > Diabrotica > Diabrotica undecimpunctata. Next base: position 2,987,700 of record NC_092809.1, on the reverse strand, counting down.
TCTTTGGTCAAGCACACACGTACTTTTTTAAATGTTCTTTCGTACAAAGATCACTACCGAACTACGCGGATGTTCCCGACGAACAATACTGTTCAAAAGTTCAAAAGTCTTTTCTTTTTTTAGTCACTGCTGAATTTATTTTTTTAATAAATCAATTGTCCTCACACTGTGACACCAACTGTAGCGTTTTTAAATAAAACGAGCGGTTCGAATTTATATAAATATATTTATTTATAAGTTTACAGTTCGGTAATATGTTAACAACTAAACCAACTCATAACATTGTTACATATATATACCAAAAGTATTATTCTAGAATAATCTAAAGTAGTCCCACCTCTAATTCGCCTACGTGACGGGTTGTTCTCTCTCGCACTCGAGATCGCCGGAAAGTTCTAGTCGTTTTCCAGATGCAACCGTTACACAGGCAACGCCGAATGCATGTTCGTAACAATATCAAGTTTTTACCAATGAAATGGTGTTGTACAAAATGGGAAGAAACAAAGAAGTTTAGACAACTATTAAAAGAAGAAAGACAGCATATGTGGGGCAAATACTTAGAAATAATAAGTACGAGTTGTTGCAGATGATTATGAATGGTAAAATTGAAGGAAAATGGAATCGTGGTAGACAACAAATAACCTGGCTGAAAAACAATTCCGATAGGACCGGGTTAAAAACACAGACACTTTTAAGAAAAGCAACTAGAAGAATAAGACGATATATTAAGCTGTATTATAACTGATGGCAATCTTAGATGACAATATGATCCAATTAGAATATGTTTATCTTTGTACTTCACGGGCATGCTAATAGTCATAATTGCCGCTAATGGTCTAAGTAAATCCTCAGTAGATTAGAGAAGAACATACGCAATATACTGAAAAGCTTAACGCATGGGCAGGAATTGTTGAAGATATCATAGGTCTCATTTTCAATGATGGCAATTTCAATGACGATAATTATTTAGCATTTGTTCAAAATAATGCAATACCAACTTTGACAAATTTTGTTCTGTCTTTGCTTTTGATTTTTATCTTTTTCGTTGCTTCTTCGTTTTCTACTTTTTCTTTTACTGGAGTGTCAGTTAACACACATCGGCCAGGTTAAGGTCTACTATGCCTTACCTGCCTTCCTCTAGCTTTCAGAAATAGCCGTATCTGCGCTGGACTAATAAAATTTGTCAATCAGCGGATTCAGCGGTTGAGAAACATGGAATGCTAAAATCTGCAGTTGGTTCGGGACGATCAGTTACAGAAGAGACTACTCAGACATTGGTTTACAAATCTACAAATAGTTACATTGTTCGTTTTTTGCAACTCTGTTTTTGAACTGTTTTTCAATGATTTTGTACTCTGTTTTACTATTAATCCACTTTTTCAGAAAAATTGATTTACTTGTACTTTGTTTTGTCATTTTAAAACACTTTTGATAAACATTCAAACACAACTTTACTGAACCAAAGAATACACAAAACTGAACTATAACTATAACTACGGACAGAACGACAATTGCTTTTTTCTTTTGCTAATATAAATTCTGGTAATTTGTTATTTGTTAAGCTTTCGAGAAAAACCATATTGATTTATGATTTTATTTAATGCCGGCTACCGGCTTATTACATTTTACTGTCTATATTGTCATATTATGCTAATACGAATAAGGGGTATTTTTTTACCTACTTCGCTAAATTGCATTACTTGCATTTTTAGATATTTATCTATATTTTAGTTTACCTGAAAATATCCACTTTTAATAAGTGTGCACCTATAAAATTTTTTTTGCATATTTTCCAATGCACATAAGCACAAATATAAGCAAAAATTTTTTATAATGTACATAAGCACAAATAAAAACAATAAAATATTTTTCAGGAGAAAGGAAGGAGGAAGTAATCGAATAAGGAAACGATTCTTGTAATAAAAGCAGTAATAATAATCAGTCTCTCTTTGTATTAATATGTGTTAACATTTTGATACCCCCTATTTGATAACAAACAGTGTTGTTGTTTTAAAGTGAAACTAAATAGCTTTACCTGTGTTCATATTTCGTGACCAGCTTGTTTGTGTTTAAATTCAATACAACGGTTTAACAAAAGCATAATTACAGAAATATCTGGAAGCGAAACGCAGGTATTCATTCATATTAGTCAGCGGTGCCGTTGGGTAGGCAACTTGCTAAACCGAAACTAACAAAGACCCTATACGTATACTTTTATGTTAAAAGGTCTATGTGACCTATTTAATTCCCTACAACTCCCCATTATACGGAAACTTTCGAAAGTTATAATGAAAGATCAAGCAAAGCCCATACACTCTTGGAAAGTTGAAATCCGCCGTGAATTATGCGTAGAGCGCAAACACACGCACATTAATTAATTGTGCGTAAATGAAGTCGATGAAAACTATGGGGTTCAACTTTTAGTGGTAGGGAGTTGAAAATTTTCTCGGTTGCTATTTCCGAATAGCGATTCTATCGGTGAGAATTTAATAAACGCGCAGTGGGTATGTATTCTTATAATGAATGTTTCTTTACAACCACACGTTTTCGGTTTCTACGAGGCCTGACAACATGAGACCAACTAAGGTACATGCAAAATTCAGATAATTGACAGTTTATTTTTTTATAATTATATTTTTTAACACTTTAATGCAAACAACACACACTGGGGCTTTACAATATAATATATATAATAATATAACCACCACTAAGGGAAAGGAGCTTTTGTTAGCTATCAAAGATCATAAGTGAAAAGCACTTTCAACTGATAGACCAACCTACTGGCCTACAGATAGAAACAAGATCCCTAATCTAATAGACTTTTTTATTATTAGGAATATTTTAGCTAATTTCCTTGACATTGACAATTGTTGGGACTGAAATTCTGACCATTCACCCATAGTACTAACCATGAGTGACAAGATTATTAAAAAACAAAGTAACCCTACACTAAAAAACAAATTGACGAATTGGGCAAGTTTTAAACTGAGCCTTAAAGACAAAATAAATCTAAGTCTACCTCTACAAACCACAGAGCAATTAGATAAAGAAGCAGAATTTTTGGTGCACAATATTCAGTGAGCAGCATGGGAAAAAAACTCCTACACTGAAACCTAGGTTAAAACGAAACAATTATCCAAAGGAAATATGAAACATCTTCTTCTTCTTCCTACTTTATAAAAAGGCTTAATGCCTGTTGTATTTCGGTTTTTAGCCTCAATTGACGTTGTCTGACCATCTTTTTTTCGGTCGTCCCAATGATCTTCTTCCATTTGGCGATTTGTCTCTTGCTATTCGTACTATTCTATTTTCTGTCATTCTTTCGATGTGTTGATTCCATTCCACTATTCTTCTTTTGGTCCACGCGTTTATTTCCTCTATACCACATCTCGCTCGTATTTTTTCACTTCTTACTCTGTTTCTTAGAGTTTGGTTTGTTATTTTTCGTAAGACTTTCACTTCGGTTGTTTCCAGTAGTCTTTGTGTTTTCGTCGTATCTGCTCTTGTTTCCGCTGTGTACGTCATTATCGATCTTGTTGTTGATTTATATATCCTGGTTTTCGTTTCCGTTGTGAGGTATTTGTTTCTCCAGATTGTGTTGTTGAGACATCCTGCTGCTCTGTTTGCCATGTTCACTTGTTTTTGTACTTCTTCTTCCACTTTTCCGTAGCTTGACAGTTTTATTCCCAAGTATTCAGTCTCTATCACTTGTTCTATTATTTTGTTATTTACGACTAGTTTACATCGTCTCGGTTCCGCTGATATCACTATCACTTTAGTTTTCTCTGTTGAGATCTTCATGTTGTATATAAGCGCCGTATCTTCGAATTCTTTAATTAATCTTTGTAGGTCATCTTTATTTTCGGCTGTTATTATGGCGTCGTCGGCATAGCATATTATCCTTATTTCCTGTGCTCTCATTCTATGTCCTCTTTTTTACAACTTTCTTTATGATTTCATCCATTAGCAGATTAAATATTAATGGGCTCAGCGAATCTCCTTGTCTAATGCCAGTTTCATATTTGATAGGTTGCGATAGTTTTCCTTTACATCTTACCATCTTTATATATATTATCAATGGTTTTTACTAGTGATATTCCCTTTGTATATAATAAATGTATCGCGTCCCGAATTTTCACTCTATCAAACGCTTTCTTCAAATCTATCAGACACATATATGCTGGTTTGTTGTATTCCAGCGACTTTTCTTTTATTTGTTTTATTACAAAAACTGCATCCGTGCATGATCTTCCTATCCGAAATCCTTGCTGTTCCTCTTGCAGAGATATTCGTTCGTTTATTTTTGTCGCTATTATTCTTGTTGTCAATTTGAGTGTTGTATTTAATAGATTTATTGCTCGATAATTATTGGGGTCTTTCTTATCTTCTTTTTAAAGAACATCACCATGATCGCCCTCCTTCATTCATCTGGTATTCTGTTCGTGGTGATTATTTTATTAATAAGAAGTTGCAGTTGTTGTACAAGGTGATCACCTCCATATTTTAAGAGTTCATTTGGTATTTGATCTTCTCCTGGTGACTTTCTGTTTTTTAATTTGTTTATTCCTGCTTTCACATCGTTTTGGGACATTTCGGTCTTTTTGTCAGTTATTATATTTAGCGTTTCTGTTAAAGGTTCTTAAGGAAGCAAGAAACATGATAATTAAAAACGAAAGGTGAGAAGACTAAACTAAATCGTGGACTATCCTACAATTAAAGAATGACTCAATTAATTCTTACTTACAGGAGTTAACAGATGACGGTAGTACTGATTATTCCTTGTGGAAAGCTAATAAAAGACTGAAAAAACCTATTATTCACTCTCCGCCTATTAAACTAGAAAATGGAAATTAGGCCAGAAGTAGTGCACAAAAAGAAGGGCTATTTGCTGCATATCTTGAAAATACATTCAAACCAAATAAATCTCAAGAGAATGAAGAAAGATGGAAGGAACCTGTTCAATTAGAGGAAGAAATTCGGCTAACAACACCAAAAGAAGTGATGGAAGAAATAAGGGAAAATATTAAGCCAAAGAAAGCTTCGGACTATGATTTAATTACGAGTGAGCTGTTGAAAAATCTTCCCCGAAGAGCTATAGTAAAATTAACTAACCTTATTAATGCTGCATTCAGATTAAAATATGTACCAATAATATGGAAGCTGGCGGAGGTCATTACGATTCCTAAATCAGGAAAACCAGTACATGAGGTTTCACCATACAGACCGATATCTCTGCTCCCGGTAATATCGAAGCTGTTTGAGAAACTGCTCCTCAAGAGAATAAAACTAATTATTGAAGCAATAAATTTGATTCCGACACATCAATTCGGATTTAGAGATAAGCACTCAACAATCGACCAGGTACACAGAATCACGTATATTATCGAAAGATCTTTAGAAGAAAAAAAGTATGTTCAACTGTCTTCCTTAAAGCTACACAGGCTTTTGATAAAGTCTGGCATGAAGGTTTATTACATAAACTAAAATGTTTTTTACCTAAACAGTACTTAAAACTTTTAAAATCGTACATAAAAGAACGACATTTTAGAATTAAGCAAGAAGACTGTTTTTCAGACTTAAAAGAAATTAGAGCAGGTGTCCATAAGGCAGTGTGCTGGGTTTGGTCCTATACCTACTATACACGTGTGATATTCCTTTACTGAAAGACAACACAGTTGTTACCTTTGCTGATGATACAGCTACCCAAGCAGTAGGAACGACTCGTAAAGAAGCGACCAACAAGATCCAAATATCAGTTAACCAAATCCATAAATGGATACAAAAAGGGAGAATCAGGCTAAATGAAGCTAAATCTGTCCATTTTAATTCACCAACAAAAAATACAATATATACCAGTTATGATCAGTAATATCCAAGTACCATATGTAGATACTGCTTATTATTTGGGTATAACATTGCAAAGCTACACTGGAAGGCTCGCGTAAAGAAAAAAAAGGAAAAAACCAAATATAAAGTACAAAAAAATGTTAGTTTATTCGTCTTCCGGGTTTGGACCGTGTCATTTGTGAGTGACCCAAAAGTGGGTTCATCTCAAAAAAATGTATTCGCTAGTTGAAAGAAACTCCATATTGTCGATGCCTAATAAGTTATTACTTTACAAACAAATATTGAGACCTGTATGGACTTATGGATGCCCACTATGAGGGTGTACTAGACCAAGTAATATAACAATAATACAAAGATTCCAGAATAAAATACTGAGAAATATTGTAGATGCTCCTTGGTATGTGACAAACATGGAAACTGTGGACATAATCATTAAGAAGATGGTAGGAAGTCACGAGTAACGTCTTGATAGGCACGAGAATATTCAGGCAATCCAAATCCTCGATAGTACTGGGCAAACTAGAAGATTGAAGAGGACAAAGCCTTTTGAACTAGTTTGAGTGATAGGTGATAGTAAAAAGCAGAGCATAGTGCTTGTGCACGTGTGCATGTTAGAATAGTTCACTATCTTGTTAGTTAAGATAAGAGACGTTATGGGGTAAGCTCTTAATTTTAATTAAAAGTAGTATTTTAGGTTAAATTAAAGTAGCTCATTGGTCACTTATGACCAGATTTTAATTGTAATATTCATCATCGTAGTGATGATTATAAAATAAAAAAAATTTAACAGAAGTTTTTCATAGCATAATTACAAGATAATTAAAAATGAAACACATGTAAGAAAAATAAAAAATGATCACTGGGAACGCTTTTCGAAAGAAATTAAACGTGATTTTTACGATCTGCAAAAGGCAATATGGCGCTTCATTAGAGATCAAAGAACGGAGATATAGGAACTAATAGAACCAAAACGTATAGAAAAGGATACGTGGATTGACAACCTAAAAAGCTATATGCAGAGGAAGAACAAACGACGCTAGAACCGGAAATACAATTACCACAAATGAACAACTTAATATAAATTTGCAGGAAGTTCGGAAAAGACTTGAAAACTTGAAGAACAAAAAAGCAGCAGGTAAAGACGGGATACCAAATGAACTACTGAAATATTTTGGGGCAGCAATGAGAGAACAATTAACAACATTAATAATAAATGAAATTATACAACACAATAACATACCCAAAGAATGGAGAACAAGCGAACTAATTCTACTGTTCAACAAAGGAGATAAAAATAGCCAGAAAACTACAGAGGTATAAACTTACTAAAACTTACAACTAAAATTTAACAAGTGCTAATAAATCAAAGGATAAGTTTAGCAGCTGAACAACAGAGTTTTCGTAGTGGAAGATTGTGTACAGATGCAATATTTGTTATAGAGCAAATTACTGAGAAATCACTAGGGTATAATAGTCCAGCATCTATGTGAGTGATTGATCTAAAGAAAGCATTTGACAGAGTAAGACTCAAAGATGTAATCCATTTTATGTAAAAGAGAGAAGTTCCCCTAAAAAATATAACTATCGAAACATCTAGCAACAACAAAATGGAAGTCCGAAAAAATGGCAACTAATAAAACCCATAGAAATAGGCAGCGGAATAAGTCAAGGGGATAGTAGTCAGCAAAGAACCAACCAGATGTAAAATAGAAATTGATGGCATCAGTATTGAACAAGTAATGGAAATAAAATACCTGGGCATTACACTGTCCAGCTATGGAGACCTGGACAAAGAAAATTAAGTACAAAAAGCAAATACACTGGCAGGATGCCTTAATAAAACTATATGGCATAAAAAACACATTAACACTGAGATGAAATCAAGAATTTATAAAGCCAGTGTAAGACCAATAATGACACATGCCTCAGAAAAATGACCCGATGCAGCCACAACGCAAAGTCTACTGCAAACAGCAGAGATTATAGTACTGAGAAGAATTACAGTAAATACGCCGAGAGATCGAAAGAGAAGTGAAAAAATTAGAAGAAAATGTAACGTACGGTGCATAAATGAATGGACACAAAATAGAAGAAAAGAATAAAATAACCATATTAGCAAACTGGAGAAGACCCGTGTCGTCAAAATAGCACGAGGTAAGTTACCAATAGGCAAAAGAAGTATCGTACGACCGCGAAAAAATGGAGTGACAACCTTTAATAGGGGTGTTAATCCGCCAATGAAAAAGCAGAATTGCTTATAAAGAGAAAGAAGAAGAAATATAAGTTTTTTTAACTTACTCATACTTATTTTAACAGAACTAATTTATAATAAAGAATATTTATTTTGATGGCAACTAAATATTGGGGCATTTTGGGAACGAATATTTATTTTGAAAGACAGATAGACTTTATGGCCGCTCGAATACGGTTAGGCATTTACTGGACTAAGGATCTTTACTGTTAACTCTTTGAGCCGTCGTGTTACACGCGATGTATCACCTTTTTCGGTGATCTTTTTTATATATTAATTTTTTAATAATTTCCTTTATTAATTATTTTGTAATAATAGCTATTATGATCAGGACATCTTGTATATTTACCAAAAATATGTAAATTCCAACGGAGAGCGATTCAATCTTCTAAACCTAAATAAAAACGTTAGGGGTGCCGTAATTATATATAATTTATTACGGGCCGTTGTAATTAAAAAGAAAAAAATATTTTTATCTGATGTAGCACATTTTTGAGTTCAGGCAAAATATATACAATGTGAAAATGTCAGAGGTTAAACAATACACGTACTTTATATATTTTTATTAACTAATGTGACTCATTTAATTCTGGATAGGCAGTTTTTTGCTTCTATCGACTGTGTCATAGAAGGACATTTAGAGAATTCGAAAAGCTCGATTTCGTTCAAAACAATCTTTCCATGAGATTTTTTGTTATATTTACTTTCATAAGATACCCCAAAATAACGTTCAAGAGGTCCCCCAGGTGAAAAGTCGTTTTTTTTAAACAAATTGTAAAAATCAGTTTTTTTCGAGCCTGATTAATTTTTTTTGAATTTTTAAATCATTCTAAACTAATAGTCTTTTTGTAAACTTGATCGTTTTCGAGTTATAAATAATTTAAAACTGAAAAGAACGCAAAATCACGATTTTCAAGTCTCAAAAACACATTATTTTTGAACACATTATTTTAAAGTAAAAAACATTATTTTTGAATTCACCATGGACATAAATTTAAGTTCAAACCTTGTTCTATCATTTTTCGATAAGTATTTTGGGCATGTTTTGTTATAAAATATTGTTTTTTAATTGTTAATGAACCGCGTTATACCAGGACGGGCACTCGGACTGCGGCGTATATAAGAGAGAGAAACAAGATCTAGGGCACAAATTTTTGGTGGTTTACCTTATTCTAATTATCATAAGAAATATGCTTTTTTGATCTATGTAATCCGAATTTTAGTTATAACATAAGAATATGTTTAACCCGTCACTTGCTCGTAATGAGTGCAGCGCTCAGTTGCTCAGCGCTCGAATCTAAGCCTAGTGCTTTTTTAATTGCTGTTAACAATGTTGTGTCGTACTGCAATGGCACAATTAACACTTTTTGTACGCTGATTATCTAATAATTCTAGCAAGAAATAACATATTATCTGCACATAATCGTGTTCCTGCAACTCTTAAGTCGATGGAATCGTGGTCTAACAATATTGGGCTCTAATTCTCCACCACACAAACAACAGCTATACATTTTTCACGAAAATCAAATCCACAAAAGCTCCAAAATCTATTTTTATACAATTCTCCTATAGAATATACAAAAGAAATAAAATTCCTAGGGATATCAACTGGACTCAAAATTAAGCTGGACCAGTCATATACAGTCAGATTTTCAATCTCTAATAAATTTATATAGAGGTTTAATTAGATCAAAACTGGACTACAGATGTGTTGTGTATAACTCCGCAAACCAAGCATTGTTTGTTACTTTAAATACTTTTTAGAGTTCAGCCGTTAGACTTGCTCTTGGAGCATATTACACCAGTCCTGTGGACAGTCTACTCTGTGAAGCTGGAGAGTCACCCTTAAACCTAAGAAGAAAATACCTAACTCTATCGTATATCTCGTATGCTACCTCAGATTCGTTGACGATATAGTGATTATAGCGAGCACATTCGAGGAACTGCAAATTATGATGGGGGAACTAGCAGCCAGCTCCCAATACGTCGACCTAAAAATAAATATGAAAAAAACAAAAATAATGACAAATTCAGATGACCCCAGACGTATAATTATAAATGGCAGTGAGATAGAACAAATCCAGGAATATATCTACCTAGGCCAAATCCTGAGACTTGAAGTGAACCAAAGTGCAGAAATTACTAGAAGAGCAAGACTAGCATGGGCAGGATTTGGAAAACTTAGTTGGATACTTAAGAACCGCAAAATACCCCAATACTTGGGGAGCAAAGTGTTCAACCAATGCATCCTTCCTATCATGACATATGGATGTCAAACCTGGACCCTAACCAAGTCAAACATGAATAAACTAGCCACAACAGAAAGAACAATGGAAAGAGCAATGTTAGGTATACGACTGTCAGATAAAAAGAGGAACGACTGGGTAAGATCCAAAACAAAAGTCGAGGACATAGCAACAAAAATTCCCAAACTTAAATGGAGCTTCGCGGGCCACAATGCTAGACAAAAAAACTAACGTTGAAATACTACAACACAACATTGGAGACCTTACGAAAGTAAACGACCAAGAGGAAGACCACAGATGAGATGGGTTGATGACATTAAAAGAATAGCCGGAACAAATTGGAAATATGTTGCTCAGGATAGACACCGATGGAAGGAGTTGGGAGAGGCCTATGTCCAAACATGGACGACAGAAGGCTGAGAAGAAGAAGATCGTATGTCTCGAATATAAAATCGAACCCAAAAAATCCAGCTCTCCATCATTCTGTTGGTAACAGGTTCCAGGATGTCTATCAAAAAAGAAATAAGGGTCCTGTAGCTTTCTATGAACGAGCTAATAGATAATTATTGGATTTTAATATTGAACTAGCTTCTATTTATCCTACCTGTGAAATAATATTATGTTTTCCTTGGGTTGTTCCCTCTTCGCTTTGTAACTTTAAACTTACAGCATATAACAAAAATAACGTAATACCTAATTTTTTTAAAACTTTCTCCATGTTTTCACAATCCAAAAATTACCATCTTATATACACGGACACATCTAAGACAATAGATGGAGTCGAAGCATGCTTTGTAATATCATATGAACATTCTATCTATAAATTGTGTCCTGAGACAAGTATTTTTACAGCAAAACTATTTGCCATAATTAAGGCCATAAGCTTAATTCTAGAAAAAAAAAAATCTTCCCAAATTTCTTATAATATCTGATTCACTTAGTTGTCTGACATAAATTTTTCAGATTTATCCCTCTCATCCAACATTACAGCAGATTAAGTTAATTTTATACCGTATATACCAAAACAATTTGACAGTAGAGTTCTTCTGGTACCATTACAGTTGGAATAGATGGTAACGAAAAGACAGATAGTCTAGCTAGGTCCGCAGTAACCAGTACAGCCGCTTCAGTGGAAAATCTAACGGTACATTTAGATTTAAAACCTTTCTTAAAAGCAAAATTGCACGATGTTTGGCAAAACTAATGAAGTAGAAGCACCACTAAATTGATAGAAATAAAATCTTCCGTCCTTCCATGGAACTTCTGGCCCTCAAAGCAACAACACTAAGTCCTAAAATAACACACAGTCTCAGATTAGGACACACTTTTATAACACATAAATATTTGTTAAAATCTATAAACGTTTTTTATATTTTGTATCTGCCTTTTTGTATTTTCTTATACTAACAACCTCAAGTGGTTAAAGCAAAATAAATAAAAAAAATGTCAAATATGCCACAATAAATGCTATGAGAGTGAATAAAGTGTTTACATTTCTTTTATGTTATACAATTTTTTCTATATGTAGGTATTATTTCATTAACAAAAAGTACATACATTCATGTTACGTATCAATAATACAGTTTTTAAAGAACCAGCAACTAACTAAGTTTCGTTAATTATTGAATATCCTAAGAAAATATAATTAAATGAGAAGAAAATGGCGATGAGCGCAGCGCTCATAGGCGAATAATCGCGTCATTTCCTGATACTCGAACAATGACTGGTTAAATTTAATCTTGACTTTTAGTCTAGCTATTTAAATTTTTATTCTGACTTTGATATTATATAATCCTTGTAAGCTAGAAAATGTTTAACCGGCGAATCAATAAAATATAATATATTTTGTTTTTATAAGTATTTTAAAAGTTCCAATTAGCTGCAGTAACTGTGAAGCAACAACAATATTTTTCATAATAGGTGTACAAGGTTATCGAGTGAATAGCAGTAGTTATCTTCTTGTTTATCGTATTTTTCTTAAAATACAATAATTTGGTTTAAGATGTTTTGAATCTCATTTATTTTTACCGATCGATTATTCTACTGAGTTACATAAGAGTTAATTTAATTGTGAAACGGCATTATACCCAGTATGGTAATTGATAACCTTTACGATGGATTTACGATGAAATTTATGGGTTTGAAGATTATTAATATTAAATTAGGTTAATAATTATAACTTTATCTTCAAAGTAGAAGTAAATTCCTTGCAAATTGAATTTAAACTATATTTTTATTTTTAAATAATCAAGAAAAAATTTGTATTAATTTTTATTTCTTCTTCTAGTTCCATGACCGTTATCAATCGTTGGATATCATGTTGGCTACCATATTCGCTATCGTGACTTTATTGACAGCAGCTCTAAATAACGATGTAGTTGTTTTTCCATACCATTGCCTTAGATTTTTCAGCCATGATGTTCTTCTTCTACCAGGACCACGATTACCTTGGATTTTTCCCTGAATGATCAGATGTAAAAGATCATATTTTTCAGGGTGTCTCATAATGTGACCGAAGTATTCCAGCTTGCGTTTCTTTATTATATTGACCAGTTGTGTTGTTTGGTTTAGACGTCTAAGGACCTCCTCATTTCTAACTCTGTCGACCCAGCTTATTTTCAGTAGTCGTCTGTATACCCACATCTCAAAGGCTATCAAGCGTCTAAGGATAGCCTCAGTTAGAGTCCACGCTTCCACTCCATACAGCAGGACAGGAAAGATGTAGCAAGATGTCATTCGAACTCTAAGGTCAATGCTAAGATCGTGACTGCAAAGTACGTTTCTCATTTTTACAAAGGCTTGTTCTATTCGGCTTTTAATTTCTGTGGTTGGATCCCAGCTCGGATTGATATTACTGCCGAGATACACGAGTTTCTCTACTCTGTCCAGTGTGGCATCTCAGACCTTTATACCGTCATCCTGTATATAATTTTGTTTGCTAACTATCATATATTTAGTTTTCTTAACGTTCTGTTTTAATCCATACTAATCACAAGTCTGTTTTACTATTAGTATTACTACTATGCTTTAAGTTTTTAAAAAATCATGGCAAAATTTAGGGACAGATGGCAGTAATGGCAATAGATCATAATACTTTTGTTGTGATATAGGTATTGAAATTTGTGATACCACTTGCAAATCTTTTTGGCAAGATGAGGTGTCGCCTTTGAAATCTAACAAGGTCAATCTCCTGGTTTTCATCATGGAAATTACTTTTCAAAAACAGAGTTCCCATGCTGTTTTGTTTTACTTGCAGTTAAACACAGTTTGACAGAAGAATTTGTTGTTTGTTAATATCTCCTTTTCTATTAATCAAAAACGGATTGTGAGATATTTTAACATCATACGCAGACCTAAAATTTTTAAAATCTTCTAGTTCCATATTATGTACAATAAATTTATTGAGGTTTGTCTGACTAACTGCTGCCAGTTCCAGGGCGTTAAAATAGAAATGTTAATTTCTATTTAATTCTCATTTTAAGTTTTTTTCTCTTTAGCTCTATCAGCGCATGGACAGTGTCCGCCTTCATGTGGGTGTGAACCTTTAGTAGAATCTTCTGAGTGATAATGATTCATTAAATGATCCACCTATTTCACAAATGACTCAATTTACAGCAGGTAATTGGTTATTTACTTGACCAATTACTACCTGATATCGTCTACAATGCTTTCTATATGTTTTGTTGTCGACTAATTAAATCTAAGTGTGATTCATTGCAAGTATTTGGTTCAAAAAATATTTTGAAGGTTGGACGTCTAAAATTACTGTTTTTTGTGATTAGTCGATAACGAACCTGTCTTTAAAATGTATAAACTAGGTAATAAAGGAAAATAGAAACAGTTGTGTTATGACTTCTATATTAATTATAATATTTGTATTGTTTGGTTGTACTTTCTAATATAATGTAAGTTGCGTTAATAGGAATTTCTATTCTGTTGTATATAATTTTGTTTTTATTAATTTCGTTACAGATATTCATCAGTGATTTACTTTGGTAGTTATACATAGAAGTTTGTAGTTTGTTTTTCTTAGATATTTCGAATCTTTATAGCTGTTTTTTTTTTAATTAGAAAAGTTGTTTATGTTAGTAAAGTATAACCATATCAAACAATAATATCATTGGATTGTGTGTACTTTGCTAGTATAATTTATTATAAGGCAACTCTATTTTATTGGATTAGTTTTATCATAAACTAATCCAATAATCCAAATATTTTGGTTACTGATTTTCATTTATTGAAACAACAAATCCTGAAGATATTGTTGAAAATCGAACTTGAATAAATTTCTGAGTGAAGATTTTTACTTGAGGATACTTATTAAGTATCCAAAGGAAACACATAATAATGCCAACATTTGTATTCTGTATCTTGTAGTATTATTTATTCTATCTCACTGCTAAGAATGACGGTATCTTCCCATTTCGGTAATGCAGATCCGATTTCATTTCCACCACGAGTAGTTCATCATAACTTTTGTCTATATCAGACTCATCTTCTTTATCAAAACTTACAGCATCTCTAATAGTATGCTCTTCATTTAAAACATCATTGCTTGGTGTATTATTTGATACTGAAATAAAATTAGGCTTATTATATTGGTTGTAGAATATAAATAATATTGCTAGTTTAAGGTTGGTTATAAATCACTGTATTTACTTGTTGAGGTTTTGTTTGTTAATAATTTAAAAATAATGAGCAAGAAAGGTAGCTTACCTGTAAATGCCGTAGAAGAATTTGCAGAACTTTTCAGTATTCAAGAATCTTTTGTGACGATCTTTTCTACGAAGATTAATAAACGCGGTAAAAGCACTCTACAAGAATAACGAAGTAGCTATCAAAACGGGCAATAGAATATGCAGTCCATTTAAGACAACAAAGGGACTACTACAGGGTTGCTCCACATCCCCCACCCTGTTCAAAATATTCCTGGAAAAAACCCTGAAACCATGGAAAATAAAGTGCGAAGGAATGGGTATACTAGTAAGGAACGAATATCTATATACGCTAAGTTTTGCCGACGACCAAATAGTGATCGCACAAGACGAGGATGACCTCAGTTTTATGATGAGAAAACCGGAGCAGGAATATATAAAGAATGGGATGGAAATAAACCTAAAGAAAACTGAATACCTAACAACGGAGAATACAGAAATAAAACAGCTGGAAATAGACAAAGGTAAACAAATCAAAGGAACAGACAAGTATAAGTATTTAGATTTCATAATATCAAACAAAAGGACAACGGAGGAAGATATAAAAAATAGACTAGGACAAACAAGAGACTGCATACGAAAATTGAACCCAGTACTATGGGATAAGAACATCAGCATGAAAACAAAGAAAAAAATATATAATACCATGACAAGAAGTATCCCCACTTATGGGTGTAAAAATTGGACAATAAATAAGAAAACCAAAAACAAAATAAGAGCAACAGAGATGGAATTCCTAAGGAGGAGCTGCAGAGTAACAAGAAGAGATAGAATAAATAACATGGAGATTAAGAGGAAATTGGGAATGAACTCCGACATAATAGACTACATCGAACAGAAGAGGTTAATCTGGTACGGACATGTCAGAAGAGCAGACCAAAATCGGTGGATAAATAGAATAACAGAGTGGAGCCCGATAGGAAGAAGAAAGAGAGGCAGACCCCGAAGATCTTTCAGAGATGAAGTGGACGAAGCAATGAGTAGAAAAAACCTACAGGAAGGGGACTGGCTAAACAGGAAAAATTGGAGAAAACGGTTGAGTGAAGGAATACAGTGAAAACTGTGGAAATCCTTATATATCTAAGTATATTATCTTGTATATAAGAATCTTCTGTCCACGAGAATTATGGTCTTCTTTTTCTTGATATACCTATGTTGGCGATCATCATGGCAATTTTTCTTATCTGCAGCAGCGCGGAAAACCTGCACAGATGTTGTATTGAACCAAATTCTGAGGTTCTTTAACCAAGATGTTCTTCTTCTTCCTGGACCTCGTTTTCCAAATATTTTTTCTTGCAGGATGGCTTGAAGGAGAGCATAACTGGATTCATTTCGCATAATTTGTCCGAAGACAGCTCCAACGACGCTTATATAGCTTATCTAAAGAAAAATGTAAAAGCTTTCAAATCATGGATTTGGCAAAAAAATCAAAACAAAAAAAGTAAGCGACCACCTTGCAATATATTACTCCGTCTCCCTGGGGTCATTGGATCAGCTAAGAATCTCACAGGCATCGTTGATATTTGTAAGTGCCTCATAACTGATCCTATGATTGAGAGCATCGTGAAGTTCACAAATAAGTACATAAGTTCTGTAAGATCTAATTATTGTCGTCCAAGACATGCCAGGGATACAGACAAACTAGAAATAACAGCCCTTTTGGGCTTGCTTTATTTGGCGGGCATTTACCATGGTAATCGAGTTAACCTTGAAGAACTATGGAGAATGGATGATTTCAAAACAGTGATGACTTGGAGAAGATTTTTATTTTTAATGAGAGCATTACGTTTTGATAACATAGTTTCGAGAGTAGAACGTAAAAGAATGGATCGCTTGGCCCCAATAAGGAATATTTTCGAGGAGTTTGTGTCTAATTGCCAAAATGCTACTCTCTTTATTCAATACATCCCCAAAAAACACAATAAATATGGGATCAAAATTTATGCCATGGTTGACGCTCGCATCTTTTATACTGATAACATGGAAATTTATGCAGGGACTCAACTAGATGGCCCATTCTCCATAAGTAACAAACCTCGAGACGTGGTAAAAAGGTTGGCAATAACTATATTTAATACGGGGAGAACACTGACCACTGACAACTGGTTTTCTGATTTTGATTTAATAAAAGATCTTGATGAGAAAAAAATTGCGTTTGTAGGAACGGTGAAAAAAAATAAGACCAAAATTCCCAATGAATTTAAAGTTACAAAAGAGCGTGAGCCCAATACCAGTATTGGGCTCACGCTCTTTTGTAACTGGACATGCCTCTTGTTTCCTACGTGTCTAAGCGCTATAAAAACGTAATATTAGTTTCAAGCCTACATGATGACGCAGCAATCTACGCAGAAACAGGTGACCAAAAGAAACCCGAGATTATAACATTCTATAATAAGGCAAAGGGAGGTGTAGATACAGTAGACAAACTTTGTGCTTCTTACAATGTTGCCAGGAACATCAGAAGATGGTAGTATTGTTTTTCATGTTAAATGTAGCCGCGATCAATAGTCTATAATCTATTCCACCAATTATAACGAAAAAATATTTAGAAGAAAATACCTTTGACTACTTTCAAATGCTCTTGTGAAAGGACACGTCGAACGAAGAACACAATACTCCCTTCAAAGTAAGCTCAAATTTCAAAAAGAAAAGCAGAATTAGGTATTGAGACAGTAGAGGAGGTCACAGCAAGTGAAAGAAGATGTAAGCCTTGTCAAAATGATAAACGTTCAAAGATCACGCGGTTCAGCTGTGAAATTTGTCCGAAATTCACCTGTATGGAACATTCAAAGCATATTTGTCAAGACTGGAAAACTGCGATACAATAATATGTGTAATGTGCAATATTTAGGAGACATCTGGGATTTATGACACCGTTGTTGTTTTTAAAAAAATTCAATAAAAATTTTTAAAAAATACAGTGTATCAATCTTCCACCAAATATATTTTGTATTAATATTACAATATTTCGTTACCTACATCTTAAAATAACTAATTAGCATTAGCGTGTCTAATAAATACGCGCGACCATTCTTGTTGGTACAAAGACCGCGATCGCTGGAAGGTTAATTCACAACTTTGATTTTAACATAAAAATCCACCCAGAAAAATAATTCTTTTACCAATCAAAATGTTTGCCACTTATAAAACTTTCAATTACTATATTATTCACCCATAATTCTAACCATGAGTGATATGATTATTAGAAAATAAAACAACCCAACCTTAACTAATAAGCTCACAGACTGGGAAAGTTTTAAAGTAACTCTTGAAGAAAAGATCATTTTAGCCGTGCCACTAAAGACAATTAAACAGATAGATCAAGAATTATATTTATTTGTCAAAGATATTCAAGATTCAGCATGGGATTGCACTCCCATACTGAAAAGAAAAGTTAAAATGAATAACTACCCTAAAGAAATTCGTGAATTAATAAAAGAAAAAAGAAAACTAAGAAGAAAATGGCAGCAAACGAGAGCCCCTCGAGAAAAAACTAACCTAAACAATGCTAGCCAGCAACTTAAAAGAGAAATCCAAAAAATTAAGAATGAATCTATTAAATCTTATCTGGAAGAGCTAACAAACGACAGCAGCACAGAGTACTCGCTTTGGAAAGCTACAAAAAGAATTAAAAGGTCAATATTACATTCTCCTCCAATAAAACTGGAAGACGGTAGTTGGGCCAGAAATACTCAGCAGAAGGCAGAGAGATTTGCCACTCATCTAGAGAACACATTTAAGTTGCAAGATGACCAAGACGATGACCAAGATTGGCCCGAACCAAAGCAAATAAGAATATCAAGCCAACTTCCCCAAAATAAGTAGCTGAGTTAATTAAAGAACAAATCGACCCAAATAAAGCACCAGGTTATGACCTCATTACCGTAAGGCTGCTAAAAAATCTACCAAGAAAAGCTATCGTAAAATTAACAAATTTAATAAATGCTGCCTTTAGACTACAATATGTTCCAGATTTATAGAAGATAGCTGAGGTGATCATAATACCAAAGCCTGGGAAACTTCCCAATGAGGTGACATCATATAGACCAATATCACTCCTACCTGTGATGTCCAAGGTGTTTGAAAAACTCCTCCTGCGAAGAATCCTACCAATAATTGAAGAAAAGAAAATAATTCCAGATCATCAATTTGGATTTAGAAATAAGCATTAGACAATTGACCACGTGCATAGAATAACTGCTATAATTAAAAGATCATTAGAGAAAAGAAAAGTCTGTTCTGCAACCTTCCTAGATGTGGCACAGGCGTTTGATAAAGTCTGGCATAAGGGTTTGATACATAAACTTAAATCATTCATGCCTAAACAATATTCAAATATATTACAATCATATCTAGCGAACAGACATTTTATAGTTAAACAAGAAGATGCATACACTGATCTCAAGGATATTGAAGCAGGTGTTCCACAAGGGAGTGTATTGGGTCCAGTCCTATACCTAATATACACGTGTGATATACCTGAACTAGAAGACGACACCATAGCTACCTTCGCAGATGACACTGCTGTCTTAGCGGTAAGTGACACCGTCGAAGAAGCTACAGAAAAACTACAAAATTCAATAAATAAAATCCATGAATGGACCAAAAAATGGAAAATTAAGCTGAATGAAAATAAATCAGTCCATAGAAATTTTACCAATAAGAGAATTAATAATATTCCAATTAGAATAAATGATGTCCAAGTGCCTATTGCAACATCAGCAAAGTACTTGGGGATCACTCTTGATGCGAAACTTTGCTGGAAAGCTCACGTGAAGAAGAAAAGAGAAGAACTAGGCATCCGCTACAAGAAAATGTATTGGTTGATGGGAAGACATTCCTCTCTATCCATAAATAATAAACTCTTAATCTATAAACAAATACTGAGACCAGTATGGACCTATGGCTGCCAACTCTGGGGCTGTGCCAAGCCTAGTAACATCAAAGTAATCCAGACATTTCAGAATAAAGTGCTGAGGAACATCGTAGATGCGCCTTGGTACGTTAGGAACAACGACCTTCACCGGGACCTCAAGATGGAAGACGTCAATCAGATAATCAAGAAATTTGCAGGGAGCCATGAACAACGACTCCATCATCATGTAAACGTCGAGGCTATCCAGCTCCTCGACAATACGAACCTAGAGAGAAGGCTCAAAAGAACAAAGCCTTTTGAACTAGTATAATAAGTGAGTGAAAAGCAGAGTAAAGTGTTGTGCGAGTATGCATGCTAAATTTAATGCTAGTTATTAGAAATAATAGGAAAGATACTAGTGAGTAGACACCTAATTTTAAGATTTCATTAGTAATTTAAGTTAGAAATAAATTGATAATTGGTCTTACTGACCAGATTTTAATGTAAGTACACTTCTGTGTCTTTAGTAAAAAAAAACTTATAAAACTGTGTATTATAACTCTGTAGATACTATTGTAAACTTTTGCTCCCGTGTCAATGACCAAAAATTTCGAGACACGTTAATTTGAAGTAAAAAACGATTAATTTTACAGCCATTTAGCTGGGTTAGATGTAACAGCTTCACTAATATTCATGTTTATTTTTAGAAGATTTTGAAGAACTAAAAGCATAAATACTACAATCACCATGTCCAATCAGATTATAATAATTAATCACCAGTTAGCTGAAAATGTCCATTAGAATTTTAATTTTATAATATTAAGTAAATATTTACCTAAATGAATAAATTTTTTCTTTACAAATAAGTACACCCATTCCATCTAAAAATTTTTAAAGAAAGTTGCAATTGTGAATATGCCACTTTGTTAGCTATTAAAATATATGCCGTTGAACAAACGTTACCGACAAATATTTATTTTTATTTAAATGTAGTCAATTTTATTTCTTTCTTAGAATATTACCCGAATCATTAAAAATATGAACCTCCTAAGAGTTATGTAAAATCGTGATTACAAGGATCACCAGAAACAATTTTAACATAAATCTTGTAATCGCAATCTGGGGAATTCTGATTCTGACACCAGGGTCGACTTCAA
Source organism: Diabrotica undecimpunctata (assembly GCF_040954645.1). Lineage (NCBI taxonomy): Eukaryota > Metazoa > Arthropoda > Insecta > Coleoptera > Chrysomelidae > Diabrotica > Diabrotica undecimpunctata. Next base: position 2,966,629 of record NC_092809.1, on the reverse strand, counting down.
TTTGAATTGTGTAGAATTTAAAAATTATATAGTATATATATATATATATATATATATATATATATATATATATATATATATATATATAATAATTTTAACACTTCGAAGAAGATTTAGTTACTAAGAAAAACACTCAAACAGAACTGTTGTAAGTAAAATAGGTTGGCATTAATTTAACATATGATAAAAATATTTTTTTATATATTTTAGTCCAGTTGTCAAAGATTTGACCTCTAAAAATCATGTGAACAAGTTGAATTTTGTTAAGAATGTGAATTTTAAAATAAAGACGCAAAAAAGTTTACCACTTTTACCCCCAGGCTTCCTCCTAAAACACCACCAGAAAATCATAAGAACAACAGCAATGAAAACACTAGCAGGTACGATAACAGGTTAAACTTTAAGGAACCCAATCTCTAATACATAAATCAGAGACATGTGTAAAGTACATAATATCGTCAGATGGGGACGCCAAAGAAAACGAGAATGGAACCAACAGATTAAAAAAATGGGAGGAGAGAAACTTGCCCGAATAGTAAGAGATGGAAAACCAGAAGGTAAAAGACTACAAGGCAGACCCTTATAGGATGGAGAGATAGCTGGCAGTGAACATCGCAAATACTGTTAAATTATATAACAAACAACAGGCCTTAAGGCCTAACATTCGAAGATGAAGAAGAATACACTTGATCAAAAGATGTCGAATTTTGACAGTGAAGTTAATATCAATTTTATTTAACCCTAGAATACGACACCTTTTTTGCCAAACGTAAATACAGGACTATCGTAAATTTTACTACTACATAGAAAAAAGCCTATATTAAGCTATAAGCCTATATACTCCTTGCAATAGTTGGTGATCATGCGCTTTTTTTGCTAGGACAGAAGAAACAAGTTTTCTGTTCTTTTTCTAGGTCATTCTTCTTCTTGATGTGCCTATCCGTTACGAATTTCAACGATCATCATGGCAATTTTTATCGTATCTGCAGTAGCGCGGGAAAGCTGCACAGATGTTGTATTGAACCAGATTCTGAGGTTCTTTAACTAAGATGTTCTTCTTCTTCCTGGACCTCGTTGAAAGAGAGTATATCTGGATTCAACTCGCACAATATGTCCGAAGAACTTTAATTTTCGGGATTTGATGGTGGTCAGTACCTCTCGGTTCTTATTCATTCTTCTGAGGACCTCCTCATTTGTGACTCGGTTAGTCCACGGGATCTTAAGTATTCTCCGATATAGCCACATCTCAAATGCTTTCAGTTTTCTGCATATATCTTCGTTCAAGATCCACGATTCAACACTATAAAAAAGGACAGAGAAGACGTACCATCGCAGCATTCTTACTTTTGTATCAAGAGAAAGGTTGTGACTATTGAAGAAGGTCCCCATTCGATTGAAGGTGGATCTAGCTATTCCGCTGCGTGCTCTAATCTCCTGGTTGTTGGTCCAGTTTTCATTTATTATGCTGCCGAGATAGTTGTAGTGCGTCACTCTTTCTACAGGGGATTGTTTAACGTAGAGTTGGCATTCTGGGTCATATTTGCATTATATTCTTTAATTAGATTAAGGATTTCAACAATGTCCTTTCACCTAAATAAATATTTCGACATAAACTTGCGGTTCTGTTTAGCATCCATGGTTTTGCAAGAAAAAGGCTTAACTTAATCATATATTGATATTCGAAGACATTTTCAGGGATTTGAAGATACCATAAATATTTTTTGCTTTTCTTCAACATATTTAGTATAAATAACGTAAGAGTTTATTCTGGCCATATTTATCGTTCCAGAGAATACGCATAATGGCCATGTCCTTGTTTTCCTGCTGGAAGTCATATTAGAACATATTTGGTAGAGGGTGTCGATACCGGCTTTGGTTTCATTATAGTTAGGAATTATGGATCGCTTGCCAATTTTATCTGCGATTTCTGCTCCCTCATGCATTGTTCAAATAATAAAACTACTTTGTTTCTCTTTGGCATGTAAGATACTAACGTTTGTTTGCAATCGAACCAAAATAATGACGGATTACAGTTTCGATCTTTTGCTTTCTAGAACTCCTTAGGAATCTCCTTCTTATTCTTATGCATAGTTCCTATCATAGGTAATTTGTATATATATATATATATATATATATATATATATATATATATATATATATTTAGGGATTCTACAGTATTCACTGCCTTCACTCGCTCAACCGTTTCCATCTCTCTCTGTTGTTCCATTCTCCATCGTTTAGGCCTCTCTTACTCATGGCGTCGTCTACTTCGCTGCTCCAGGATTTTCGCTGTCGTCCTCTTTTCCTCCTTCCTATGGGGCTCCATTTGGTTATTCTCTTTATCCATCTGCTGTCACTAGTTCTTCTTACATATCCATAACACTTTAGTCTTTTTTGTTCTATGTATGTTAGTATGTCTGTTTCTATTGATGCTCTTTGCTTTATTTCGTCATTACTTCTCCTATCCATTCTTGTTACTCTGCAGCATCTTCGCAGGCATTCCATCTCTGTTGCTACTATCTTACTGCTGTTTTTTTTGTCTATGATCCAATTTTCAGCCCCATATATCATAATACTTCGCACTAATGTTTTATAAACATTATAACTGTGTTTTTGTCTTCATATTTAGGTGTCTATCCCATTATACTGAGTTAAGTTGTCGGATTGCTGTTCTTGTTAGTTAATTTGTAGAAATCTTGTAACAATTGGTCAGCAAGAAAAACAACTGGGTCACATCCGTTTTTCTTGCTGAGTTAATTTGTAGAAATCTTGTAACAATTGGTCAGCAAGAAAAACGGATGTGACCCAGTTGTTTATATGAAATCGTAGGCTTCCACGGCCAGAGTCAGAATTATAGTTTATTCGTCTTCCGGGTTTGGACCGTGTCATTTGTGAGTGACCCAAAAGTGGGTTCATCTCGACGTTTCGCTACAATTGTATGTAGCTTCTTCAGGAGAACAAAAAGAAAAAGAAACAAAAGACAGGAAGATGGGTAGTTAGCAACGGTAACTCAGTTACTCAACGCAACCAGAGGCGAATACTAACTACCAAGATGGGCATTTGGTCACAGTAACTCAACTACTCAACGCAGCCAGAGGTGAAAACCAAATGCCAGGACAGGGATTCACGTCCAACAGCTCAGAACACTAACGCGTCGAGAGGCAGGGAGTGAATCCGACGATTACTCCGCTACCGCTCTATTTATAGTCGCGGTGACCTGTCGTGTCGGGACGTATCGGCACACTTCGTGGCGCGAACGTCAAGAAGCGCGCGCTGGCCAATCATGTGGCTGCATCGTGGTAGCGGGACCGGACGGCGGCTCTAGACTGGGATTCCAGATGGGAGACAAGTAGTATCCTTCCTCTCGATTGATATTATGTGGATTTTTTCGGATCTCTAGAGATTCGCGGATTTTCCTGGAATAAAAGAAGGGGCTCTTAGAAATAATATGAGTTTTTTCGAACAATATGGAATGACCGGTTTCTTGGCAGTGTTCTGCAACTGCAGAATGGGAGAAAAGACCTGATCGAATGCATCTTTGATGCTCTTGAATCCGAGTTTTGACGGAACGACCAGTTTCGCCAATATACACTTGTCCACATGAACAAGGAATAGAATGAACAAGGAATAGAACTACCCATCTTCCTGTCTTTTGTTTCTTTTTCTTTTTGTTCTCCTGAAGAAGCTACATACAATTGTAGCGAAACGTCGAGATGAACCCACTTTTGGGTCACTCACAAATGACACGGTCCAAACCCGGAAGACGAATAAACTATAATTCTGACTCTGGCCGTGGAAGCCTACGATTTCATTTGACCAACCTCTACGGGGAGGTTATATTCCGCAAAACCTCAGAGTTCTCCAATCTTCGCTCTAAAGTTTCATCTCTACTTTCTTCGCTCACCTTCCTCTCTAGATGTCGTGATAATAACTTGGTTCCCAATTTTCTTGTTCTAAAACATCACATTTCCTCTTCATCTTCTTCCCGAATTCTACATCGAGCCAGCCTATCTCTACTTCGTGAACGGATTCAACATATTCGAAAAACCCTTAATTTTCAATCCCAAAAACTTTTTAAGCTGCATCTTGAACTCTCCAGTATTCTTAGTGTCGATGATTGGTCACTTTTAGACCGCATTTCCTATCATCAAGCCGATAAAATCCTTCTTCTAAGCAACGAAACTCACAAAAAGAAATTCCAATCCCTTGTATCTAAGAAAAAATCACATTCCACCACTTCTACTTCTCTTTCACCTCTTACTAACACCGTCGTTAATCTTTCTTCTCACCAATTAACAAGTGCAGAAAGCAGTCTTCTATCTAAAGGTCTTAATTTTGCTATCACTCCTTCCAGAATTCCTACCGAAGAAATAGTTTCAAATGTGGAAGCGGCACTCCGCACAATTCCCAAAATTCCAGCCGACCGTATCCGCTTTGACGTCGCTAAATGTCTTGATACAGCCAAAATCCCTACTTCCAATATATCTCGTGAGGAGTTCATAGCTCTTAAAAATCTCCGTTCTCTTTCTGAGATAATAATCCTTCCTGCAGACAAAGGTAATGCCACAGTCATCCTAGATACTCCTTCCTACATAGAGAAAGTAAACGACTTACTTAGGGATACATCCTGTTATAACACAATTTCTCGAGACCCCACTCCTAGAGTCGAACGCGAAATTTCCCATGCCATCAAACAATCCGATCTTTCCGATGATGTTAAGAAGTCCATAGTTCCGAAAAACTCCATCTGCCCCAGAATTTACGGTCTTCCCAAAATCCATAAAGACAACGTACCTCTTCGTCCCATTGTGACTACGATTAACTCTCCTACCTACAAACTCGCAAAGTACTTGTCGAATCAGTTTAAGACCTATACTGGTAGTACCTCTTCTTATGTCCGAAATTCCACACATTTCATCACCTTAATCTCCTCCCTCACGGTCGATCCCCAAGACATTCTCGTCAGTTTCGATGTATCATCCCTATTTACCAATATCCCCATACATGACTCTCTAGTTGTTCTGCGAGATCACTTGACCAATGATAACAAGTCTTTGGTTTTGGCAGATCTTGCGGAAAATGCCTCCTTTCAACATATTTTTCTTTTAGAGGCAATTTCTACAAACAAATATCTGGAACACCAATGGGTTCTCCCCTTTCCCCTGTCATTGCTGACATTTTCATGGAAGCCTTTGAGTCGTTAGCCCTAGAATCTTACCCCTTAAAACCAAAAGTCTGGTTCCGCTACGTTGATGATACATTTATCATCTGGCCCCATGGTCAACATACCCTTTCTCCCTTCCTAGATCATCTTAACTCACAACATCCGAGTATAAAATTCACAATGGAAGTAGAAAATAATCGGTCCCTTCCCTTTCTCGATGTGTTAGTCACCTCCAAGCCCAATGGCCGATTGGGTCACTCTGTTTATAGAAAAAAGACTCACACGAATCGTTACCTACATGCTTCATCACACCACCATCCTGCCCAAAAGAATTCTGTGATCAACTCTCTCATCCATCGGGCCATTTCGATTTCTGAACCTGACAACCTTAGAGAAGAACTTGGCCATCTGCAAAAAACCCTTGTCGCCAACGGTTACTCCAAGTCCACAATTCAAAATATTACACACCGACATCTACATCCCCCTTTACACCCTAGGATGACAAATTCAGAATCTTCGGGTAATACTCCTGTGGCTTTTCTTCCGTATATTCGAAGTGTCACTGATAGGATTGGCAAAATTCTTCGCAAGGAAGGTATCAGGACTACTTTTCGACCACCCAAGAAAATCTCACAATATCTACCCTCTCCTAAGGACCCATTACCGCCCCTATCTTCCTGTGGTGCCATTCTATTCCTTGTTCATGTGGACAAGTGTATATTGGCGAAACTGGTCGTTCCGTCAAAACTCGGATTCAAGAGCATCAAAGATGCATTCGATCAGGTCTTTTCTCCCATTCTGCAGTTGCAGAACACTGCCAAGAAACCGGTCATTCCATATTGTTCGAAAAAACTCATATTATTTCTAAGAGCCCCTTCTTTTATTCCAGGAAAATCCGCGAATCTCTAGAGATCCGAAAAAATCCACATAATATCAATCGAGAGGAAGGATACTACTTGTCTCCCATCTGGAATCCCAGTCTAGAGCCGCCGTCCGGTCCCGCTACCACGATGCAGCCACATGATTGGCCAGCGCGCGCTTCTTGACGTTCGCGCCACGAAGTGTGCCGATACGTCCCGACACGACAGGTCACCGCGACTATAAATAGAGCGGTAGCGGAGTAATCGTCGGATTCACTCCCTGCCTCTCGACGCGTTAGTGTTCTGAGCTGTTGGACGTGAATCCCTGTCCTGGCATTTGGTTTTCACCTCTGGCTGCGTTGAGTAGTTGAGTTACTGTGACCAAATGCCCATCTTGGTAGTTAGTATTCGCCTCTGGTTGCGTTGAGTAACTGAGTTACCGTTGCTAACTACCCATCTTCCTGTCTTTTGTTTCTTTTTCTTTTTGTTCTCCTGAAGAAGCTACATACAATTGTAGCGAAACGTCGAGATGAACCCACTTTTGGGTCACTCACAAATGACACGGTCCAAACCCGGAAGACGAATAAACTATAATTCAGTTGTTTATAGTTACATTGCAATGCATACCTTGCATTGATTTGTCAACTCTTTTACATAATATTCAGCTAGAGGCAAACCGTAGCTTTCTGTTTTTTTTTTTTTTTAATAAGGGCTTTCTTCTACCATACATTTGGTTAAGAAATCGCATACCATAACAATTTTTATCATATACTTCACTAGATTTTTCGAAATATACATCCTAAAATGACAGCGTCCTCGGAATGTCAAAAGTTGTTTGTCAATTTTAACGTATGAGGATGGAGAATATGTTCTACACGTAGTAGTAGCCAAGTAGTAATAGTTAAATTTTTCTAAGTAAAATAACATTTTTCGTTAATATAATAAGATTTGCTTTCATGACAAATTAAAAGATTATAAGTAAATATAAGTTTTATGGATCAGCTACTTGTCATATTTTAGTTTTCTTTTAAATAAAGTTAACCTTGATAATTAATTAATAATTCAGAAAAGTTTGATATTTCATTTCGACATATGAAAGTCAGTATTATCCTTTTTCTGTCATTTGGTACATAATCAAAATGTTAAATTCTGTTTTGTTAAAAGGTTAAACTTATCGTAGGGTTTGTTGATAAATTTAAATAATTTTATTTGTAATAATTGTTTACAAGATGATTTTTTTGACGGCATTCATTTTAAATAGTTTAGGAATCTTGTTGTGTATTGTTGCCTCAGGAAGTATTTTTTTGATTTCTTTTCTTGTAGTTAGTTTTTTCAGTCCCTCAAATAAAGAAACCTTTGTTCACGACCTGGCTCTTTAACTAAAACAGGAGTAGCCGTTTTTAAACGTTTGAATTTATTTCCTTACACTATCTCCAGCCCAGTAATTGTTAATTTCCCCTTTCAACCCCCCATAAGCAATTATATATTGTAACAAGTGACACCCAACGTGGTAGACAAATTAAATTTCTACAACTATCAAGCTCAATGTTTTGAAAAGCACAATGTTTTAAAAAAATGTCGTAAAATTTACGAATGACCCGTATTATAGGGTTAAAATAATTGATTTCGCCCGCATACCTGACATTAAAAATCACCGGTCGCTTCAAGCGTTGCTTCTGCAGAGAGAACGGTTCAGTCTGCAAAAAAGTGCTAATAATCATTTTTATTCAAAACTATCTCAGCTACATTTTTTTATTTAAAATATTATTTTCTACGGCGTACATGGTTCTTGGTAAATCGATTTTTTCCGAGTTTTCTCCCCTACAAAGGGGGTTTTAAGCGGAAGCCTAGAACTAAAACTGATAATTTTTTTGTATCCTTTTGCGGTCTCAAAATTGACATTCTCAGCAAAATTTAGATTATTCGTATAATTTTTAGAGTTTCAGTGGCATGTTCGTCTTTGACGACGGGAGTAATTATAAAAATTTTAAATAGCAGTTTACATAACAACTTTTATGTCCTGTTTCTAGTTAAATGTAAATTACCGAAAAGCAGTTATAATTTTTTATTTCACTATCACGGTAGTATTTTTATATCTCTTAGTATGGTTTAGCAAAATAGATTTAAAAATTAATGCAAATGGGTAATTCCTCGGACGCAAATAGAATAATCGCTGTGACTCATTGGTTTTACAACATAATAGTGTAAATAATACATATTATTTAAAGAACGTAATATAATACTTCAACCTACAATTAAACTTCATTTCAAGCCGGTACTGGACGAATGTTTGTGAGAAAAGCAAACATTTTACATAATATAAATAGCAGTGGATTTTATAATTTGGTTGTTGTCAGTCAGTAACAATGGTGTCGAAACTGTTATTTTTGGTGTTAGTGGCATTTGCTGTCTACGTGCAAAGTGAAATTACGGTAAATGTTTACACTAGTTATTGGGAATCAGAAGAATCAGTGATTCCATCAATCGAGAACTTGAAGGATGTTATCACCAATGTAACCTACAGGGTGGAAATTGAAAACCAGACTATTCCTAAATTACCTAGCGGAGTGTTACAAGGTGTGTCCATCACCGAGCTAAAACTCAAACATGATCAATTAAAAGACATTGAGCCCGGTGCGTTGGAGGGAGCCCGCATCAACAGAATTGAGTTCGACCACAATGACATTGAAACTGTCAAAAAAGGCGTCTTCAACGATAGGTCAATATGGGAGCTTGATCTATCCAACAACCAGATTTCCACCATCGAGGATGATGCTTTCGACACATTGGATGTGAGTCATCTACACCTTAACGACAACAATCTTGAAAAAATTACAGCAGGTACATTTCATAATACTAAAGTTACAAACTTAGATTTGAACAATAACAAAATTCAAAAAATTGAAGTTAATGCTTTAAATCAAATACCCAGTCTATATTACGTTCAACTGAGTAACAACCTAATTAAAGATCTTGGAGGAAGTTTCTCTAAGTTGGATACTGTAGTTGATCTTAACTTAGGCAACAATAAAATAGAAGTTATTGAACCAAATAGTTTTGCTGGTTCCAGGCTAAACTCATTACATCTTCAAGATAATTATATAACAGAGTTAAAAACAAATTCTTTTAATGGCTTAAATTTGAATTATTTGAATCTTAGTAACAATCACATTTCGTCAATACACAGCGACGCTTTAGCTGATCAGCCAGGACTTTACTCGATTATTCTCTCACACAACAATATTGGAGATTTGAAACCAAATTCCTTAAAGGTATAAACTCACAACAAACAACTTTGTCTTTAGATAATAACAACATTGTTAATATAGAACCTGGAGCATTTGACGAAATTGTTATTAGCGGATTGGAGTTACAATTAAATAAAATTGAAACTATTAAGAAAGGAGTCTTTAATAAAAAGACTTTTAACTTAATAAATTTAGAAAAAAACAAAATATCGAAAATTGAAGATAGAGCACTTGAAGATTTGGCTTTAAATAGCCTTACCCTTTCCGAAAATGTACTTAGTACTCTTACTGAAGAAGCATTCTTTGGAGCTAATATCACTACTGTTAAATTAGATAAAAACCAAATTAGTAAAATTGAAGATTCTACTTTCCATCAAATTAATGGTTTGTTTAGTCTTGACCTCAGTAATAACCGAATTGAAGATATTACTAATTTATTTAGCCATTTAGACACCTTGAATGATCTTAACTTGGACAACAATTTAATTAAAGTACTTAACCCAAACAACTTTGCAGGCTCTAAAATAACTTCTCTTTCTATTAATAACAATCAGTTAGTCCAAATCGGTAAGGGAGTTTTCAATGGTCTTCCATTTTCATCTATTTCCCTTACTGGCAACTTGATCTCTAAAATCGAAGATGGCAGTTTTGCCGATATAGAACAACTCCGTAACTTGAAACTTGGAAGCAACAAACTTGGCGATTTAACACCTGCTTCTTTGGGAACACTAAACAACAAAGAATTAGAATTAAGTCTTGACGATAACAATATTTCTAATATTGAACCCAACTCATTTAGTAAAGTTACATTACTTTCATTAAAACTTCACAACAACTCCTTAACAGCCATTAAGAGAGATACATTTAAGGGAGCAGAAATCGGTTTCATTAGTTTGCCCAAAAACCAGATTTCTAGCGTAGAAGAAAACGCTTTTGAAGATGTTAAGGGACTGAATTTAATTGATTTAAGCTTTAACAAACTACACGTGAAAGTTAGTTCCAATTCAAAACATATCAACTTATTCGTTACTCCTGGAGCTGATTTAAGCAGATATAATAGTGAAACTTTAAGCAATCTGGTTCGGGCATCGTATGGAAGTCCAGTCGAATTTTAAGTACAAAAGTATAAGAAATTTAAGACTGCTTGTATATTAAACATTTGTACATTTTTACTTTAAAAAACGTAGAATTCTTAAATTGTTAGATATTAACAATACTGTTTTAAATAATGTACTATATTGTTGTAAAACTGTGTTTTTTTCAAATAAGAAAAATATATTGATTGACCTGTAAAATGTAACTTTAAGAATGTAATTTTTCTTTTGTTATGTATGTACAAATATTTGCGTTTTGTTTTTCTTCTCATTATAAATAGTTTGATGTTTAAAATTTATACTTATGTTCAATGTGTTAAGATGGAAATTTTGTTTATGTAGTTATTTCGTAGATATTTATAAACAGTTATTACATATCTACTATTTAAAAATACTGTGTTATTGTTTTGTTTTATATTAAATAAAAATTATGTTATTAAAATTATTTCACATTTTTTTAACACATATCAATCATCATGTACCCAACATTTATTTTTCACGGCGGCGTCGTTTATTTATATTAAAAATTGTGCTTTGTTTTAAATATACAAGGTGACAACAGTATATAATATTTTAGTTTAGGTTTCTAAAAGTTTGAAAATATTTTTGGCTCTACTAAAGTTTTTTATTTTGCAACGTAGAATATGCTCTAATGGTTCAGAATCTTAATTCATCTAAAATCCACAAGGAAAATAATTCCTGCAGCTGGCTGTATACCACGTATCACAAAAAGAGGTTAATCTTTGTATATGGGTATATTTTATAAAAACCCTTAAAAGGGCTACATTAAAAACACGAACGTTTTCGGAACATGTTGTCCCTAAAACGTTCGTGTTTTTAATGTAGCCCTTTTAAGGGTTTTTATAAAATATACCCATATACAAAGATTAACCTCTTTTTGTGATACGTGGTATACAGCCAGCTGCAGGAGTTATTTTCCTTGTGGATTTTGTTAATTGACGGTATGGTCAACTTGGCTCTTCAATACATGCGCTTAGCCACTAAAAGATGTACTCTCAAGTTGGATATATGGTTCATCTCACAATGTATCAACTACAAAGTTTTTCCAACCTTTTGTAGAATTAAAACTCCAGGAAATGTTCCAGCCACCTTAAGGAACACCTTTCAACTAAAAATCCTAAAGAAGGAGGTTTGCAACCATTATGGAAAACTTAACTTTTTAAACTGTAAACTTAAGGTAACATATGACTTTTTACTTGAATCCATAGGTTTTGATAACTTAAGTAACCTTCTGAATGATGTTCAGGACAAAATGGACAGTGTAACCTCTATTTAATTCAGTAAACTTAAATCTAAACTCAATAAACTCATTAGTAATGCATCTAATTCACAAAATAATAACAGTAACAAGAACTAAATTTCTAATTTCCAATTTCACCCTAGGCTCAAAAATCTATCCTCAGTAATTTTTGATAAAAATGAACTCAACTTATTGAATCTAGGTCTCAAATATTCCATTCCGAGGAAGATTTCTGAAAAGGACCTTCAGAGTCTCTCCATTGAGCTAGATGTTATCATCCAGAATCTGTCAGTCCCTCTAAACCAAAAAACTTCAATTAGAAACTCTTGCTACAAAACCATATATAAATTCAAAAACAAAAATTTTCCATCATCTTCTACTTCTTTCAATATCTCTACTTCCAACACTTCATCTAACACACCCAACAACTCATTATCCATCAACCTACCCTCTACTTCTCAAAATTACTCATTCAATGTTCCTTTTCCACAATTTTCAGACAAAAAACAGAAAGACCAACTCCAGATCCTCAAGTCTATCCAAAACAAAATTAAATCTCATAATCTAATTATTAGTAAAGCAGACAAAGGCAATTGCCTAGTCATTCTAGATCAAAAGTTATACAACGACACTGTCACTACATTTCTTTCCGATAACAATTTCACTCTACTCCCCGAAGATCCAACAAAAAAGTTCATTAACAAAATCAAAGCCACCAATAAACTTTTTACAGAATTTCTTTCAGAACACGATGCTCCATATTATAAAATACCTAGTAACCCATTAACACCCAGATTGTATGGTTTACCTAAGATACACAAAGAGGGAATTCCCATTCGTCCCGTTGTTAGTTTTATAAACACTTCAGTTTCTATCCTGTCAAAATTCATATTGAATCTCATTAACAATATGACGAACTTCACCCCTCGCTTTTCAGTCAAAAATACAATTCATCTAGTCAACAATCTCCAACAAATAAATCTTCATCCCAACATCACAATGCTTTCATTTGATGTCAGCAATCTGTTTACTTCAGTCCCCAAACAAGAAACTATTAATCTGGTCCACTCTCTTCTACGAGCAAATTCTATCACTATGTCTACCACTTACTCAATTATTCAATTATTACAAACTTGTCTAGCTCAAGACTTTTTTGTTTTCAATAGTAAATTTTACAGACAACCTGATGGCTTAGCCATGGGTAGTTGCCTTTCCCCTCTCCTAGCTGATATATTTATGGATCACTTAGAATCCACACACATTATGAAAAATCCTGAAATCCTTGTTTTTGACACCGTTCATGGGTATCTTGTCAATCAGTTACCAGCTGAAGTCCGTTTGAAGAGCTTTACTCTCCGGACACTGGAACTCACTTAAAGCATGGGTGTATGTTACCTGAAGTAAAATTTAATTAAAATATTAAACATCAAATAATATTATCAACATCATGTACAATCTTTGGTAACATAATATATTTTAAAGGGTTTTTACCCAAATATTTTGGTGGCTCAGGCATGGTAACCTGTAAGTATAACCAGTCAATATAACTAGTATAGTCAAGTATAACTAGTCAAAATTTTAAACCACGTTTGCTTTAATTAAATGGTTTATACTTATTTTAGATTTTAGGTATTTTAACCTGATGATGAAACTGTTGTTCCGAAAACGTTCGTGTTTTTAATGTAGCCGTTTTAAGGGTTTTTATAAAATATACCCATATACAAAGATTAACCTCTTTTTTTTTTAATTTTTCTAAATATGTAGTATTTTATCTAAAGAATATAAGAATATTAGAATTTTGATAACTGAGTCGCTCAGAGCCAGATGTGCCTATCCAAAATAGTTCAGTAATTTTTAAGTTCAGTGCACCTCTGCAAATTATATTTTTTTCTAAGCAAAAGCCACACATGCCTATACTTCAAATAACTTTAGAACCCGTGTTGCCATTTAATAAAAATATTGCAAAACACGAATGTCACTTTCGTTAACCGCCAGACGTGCCTATACAGCATTCAAGATGGCCGAGCCGTTGAGTAATGTTGATTCTTTTTCCGATTTTCATGGAAAAGAAGAGAAGTATAAGCCTAGTGAAAGTGATAGTGAGAAAACAGGTATGTAAAGTTTGTTTCACGAAAAATGGTTGAGTGCTTAATGGTTACCTAAGTTGATCCTATTGTGTATACACGAGTCTCTCAATAAACTACCGAAGTACACAGGGTCGCACTTCAGAAAGTTTGTTGTTTAATATATTTCATTGGTAGCTGTGTAATACACGATTATAAAAATTTATTAAATCATTTCATATGGTATTTTCAGGTTGTTCAAGTGAATATACTTGATAATTGAACAATTTTTAACATGAGGAAAGTAGTTTTTTTGTTCTACGTGAATAATTGTAGTATATGGATCTAAATTCAGAAAGGTACTTTCCTTCACACTTTTTACAGGCTTAGGACTGTCAGCAAAAAACTGGCGTGTTTAAAAGTTTTTGCTCTTCCTAATCGAATATCGTTAAAAATGTACTGTAATAACAGTTCTATTTACAGTATATACATACAAATGAATACATAATGTACAAAAAATAGATGAATTGAAAAAATATATACAAGTTAATATTTAAAAAAAATATACCCAAAATAACCAAAATATATTTATGAATTCCTAAATACCTAATTCTGTTTCGCTGTCGCTATCCTGTTCAAGATTAATAACAATTGGTTTAATTATGTGATTCAAAGTAACATATGAATTTTCTACGTTCATTACATGGCGTACTGAATCCAGGGAGATATCATCAACACATTTCCTTATTAATTCGACTACACTACCACTTAAAGTCGGAGAAACATTTTGTGACCTAACATTTGACTTTAGTTGGTGCCACATATGCTCTATGGGATTAAATAAACAATAGTAGGGCGGAAGCCGTAACACTATATGTCCCATGTCCTTGGCCAATGCGTCACAAACATATACTTTTTTAATAGAAAATGATTTTAACACTTCTAACAGTTTATTTTTTAAATAACTTTCTTCAAAATATATATCGTTTTCTAACAGGTGGTTTTGAATTTCAATTTTCGTGTTATTTGCACTTGGAGACTTATGTAATTGACGACTGTGGTAACTTGCATTGTCCATTACTATCACACTATTTTAAGGAAAGTTAGGTAAAAGACAATTCTTAAACCATTGCTCAAAAAGCTCTGCCGTTGTATCCTCATGGTAGTCCACGCAGGAGTCTTTAATGTTCTTTGCAGAAAGCCATAAGGCATTTGGGACCCAACCGTTTTCTGATCCTGCATGTAAAATTGTTATTCTTTTCCCTTTGTTTGATGGAGCTTTTGTTTGACACCTATTGGAAGAATCGGACCATTCTTTGGATGGTGTTTCATGAGTGTCAAACCATGTCTCGTCCAGATAAATTATTGGTCGATCTTCTGTACGGTACTCTCTTATGGAAGTTATATATTTAGTACGCCACTTTTGTAAACGATGGGACTCCATAAGTACTTGCCTTTTGTCAATTGTACGATATCTGAAGCCAATTTTAGACAAAATCCTCCAAAGACTAATGCGGCTACAGTTTATTTGTGTATCATCATTAGTAAGCCGTTGTTTTAAAGCATCTAATGTAGGTATTCGTTGCTCTTCGTACATTGTGTAAATTTTTCGTCTTATTAAGTCCTTATCACTTTCGTCAATACATTTAGTAGAACCGGCATCCTTACTCTTCCTTCTTGACTTAATGGGATTTGATGTAATTTTTTTCACTGTGATTGCAGGTATTTTCGTTAAATCAAATATTTTACTGGCACCAGTATTAGCAGTAAGTCCTCTTGTAAGTAAAGAACTATATATTGTTTTTACGATTTCTCTAGCGTCAGCAGATAAATGCTTTTTCTTTGCTGGAACACTGGAAGAAGCACCATCAATGTTTTTCCACGGACGCCACATAATGCTGTTTTATAGGTATAAATAGGTATAACACTGGTAATACTTGTAACACTTTCAACTAAATGAAACAAAATGTATATTTAAAAATTTCTCATCGGTTTTATATACTTTTACAAATTATATAGAATAGAGGGAACCTGTATAATTATTCCAGGAAATACTTAACGATCAACAAATTTATTGTGGTCATTAAAAGATCAACCATTGATAGTGAAACTCACTGTTAAAATGTTTACAACTTTATGAAATAAAATATATTCTAATCGTTTTTTATAATTTTATACGATTTTTTAATCGTTTTTATATTACCAGGAATTTATTATACAAACAAGATAACGACACTCCACAGTAGCTTCAATTTTACCTGAATACTTACCTGCTCAACTAATGTTGATTAAGCTGTGGTACTTGCGGTCGGGTTTTATTGCAATCATTAAGCACTCAACCATTTTTCGTGAAATAAACTATACTTTGTATTATTCGCGGTAAGACAAAATGATTTTTTAATAATATTTCTTTAAAAAACTGTATTATAATATATTGTTGCATAGGCTATTCTCGTTCTACGTTATCATGAATTTTTTGAAGAAATTAGATGATTCACTCTAATTTAATTATTAAAGTTAATTTTTGTATAGGTACCATTTTTTTATTTTATTTTATTTCAAATAGTGACAACGATCATGTGACATCTGAAACGCCGTTCAACACTCGAAAACGGAAGTCAAATCCTAAGTTGTCCAAAAAGTTCGTAAGAAAGCAAAAAGTTATGAAGAGGGAAAAACATGTTTCAGATAAAGGTAAGACTGTTCGTCCAAAAGTATGCAAACCAGGAAGTTGCTGTAGAACTTCTAATGAAGTAGGTGTTCTTAATGAAATGCAAAGAAGCAATGTAAAGGAAATAAATCTAAAAATTTTTGTGTCTGGACACAGTTTTTCAACTTGTGATCAAAATTTTGGTGTCATTGACAAGGAAAAAAAATATCACGAAAATATATTTATGCCAGACGACTGGATAAATGTAATAAACATCTCAAAGAAAAGAAGCCTAAATTTTGTACTCATAAAATGGAAAAAAATGATTTTTTCAGTACCAAAAAATTGGAACACAACATTGTAAATAGAAAAAAAGGAATTACAGGAGAAAAAGTAGAATGGCTAAAAATATCCTGGATTCATTTACGACAATCAAGGCCTAGAGAAATGTATTTTAAATATAACTATAACACTGATAGTTATTTTTTTGAAGTAGACTTCACGAAAAAAATACGTGGCCGTCCTTCAACAAATCCATACATGAAGTTAGATTTATTATTTCCCAAAAGAAGAGGGATAACAGTAGAAAAAAAGAACGATCTAATATCATTGTTAAAGTACGTGCCTCCTGTCCACCACGACTATTTTAAAACTCTCAAGTGTACCAATGAGATGGATATAGGTCTAGCACAGATTCAAGAGAAAGAGGAAGAGAGGGAGTAATACTTTTTTTTTCCAATTCAAAATATTTTTCAGTTTTGTTAGTGCGAAAAACGCCTATACAACTTTTTTTTCTTTTTTCTTTAAAAATAAAGCTAATTTTGAATTAATATTTTTTTGCTTTATTCTACCTGAATTATTTTAGTTTCTCCTATACAAAAACACCAAAATGTAGTTATGTTACTTTATTTAGAAATTTATATAACCGATTAACTTTACCCTCACTTATCTCAAAAGAGTGAATTTGCTGTATAGTCATCTCTGTCAATCTACCTATACAATCTCAACCTAAATGTTTGGGTTGATAATAGACAAGAAGTGATAGGACAAGCAATGCAAGTACAGTGAAACTTCTCCATAACAGCCACCAATGATAAAAATAATAGTCCGCTGTGTAGAGTTGTCCGTTATGTAGAGATATAGATTAATCAATTAAAATAAAAAACAGGTTTTGATTTGCTTGATCTCTAATTATTACTTTGTACATATTGTTCTGAAGCTATTTTCTTGTGGCATGTTAGAGTAATTATTATTTAAATGGGAATAAGCCACAATTAAAGGTTTAAGTGCGTTTATTGACGTTTCAATTTTCACTTCGGAAATCGTTCTCAAAATAAAAACATTAGTAAATTAAACAAATTTTGTTTTTTTGTTACTTGGTGAAAAATTCTTCTAATAATTTAATTTTATCTGACTCATTTATATTGACAATTCAGACATACATTATACATTTTAAAGTAGACGACTTTAAAATGATATTGCCAATATTGTTGAGTTGCGTTTCTGGGACGACTTTACTACAAGTAAAATAGATAGTTCATTCGATTACATGAAATCAACTTTAACTTGAGAATATCTGCCAGAAAAATCATAGCATGTAATTCGTCTTTAAAAAGACAAACACATACCATGATGACAGTAAAAATCTCCTGTTATTGATTCCATAGTAAATTATGAGGAAAAACCAGGAAAAAACCTCATAATACTATCCCGTCATGGTAAGTATTTGGTCGTGCATTTAGTTTACTTTCAATAAACACCAAATTCTGATATTATATGTTTGTTATTTAAAAAATATAAATGATATATCCTTTATAAATGTTAACGACTTACTAATACTGGTATTTTCTTTTTAATAACTTTCTCTTTTAATATGGGCAACCAGATCCTACTACATTCTGCCGAGGAATTTGCGACACAATTGGTCTCATTTAGCATAATTAGAGCTGCTGCTTTGATTTTTCTCTCTTTACCATCCGTTTCTTTTAAGACTATATTTGAATCATTCCATTGAACCCTATATTTATTATCCCATGCGTGTCACATATTTGAGATCTATCAAATTCTCTATTTTTATTATAAGATTGATGTTCACTTATTCTTACATTGAATGGCCTTGATAATTCTCCTAAATAAAACTGATCGCATTCACACGGTATTTTATAAATGCAATTCTTTGTCCTTTCTTGTTCATTGTTAGGTTTGGTTTTAGACAAAATAGATCTCAATGTGTTTGTTGTTTTGAATGTTGTTGAAATGTTGAATTTTTATTTATTTAAACAAATATACCCGCATCAACCACTAAGGGTTATTAGCGGGGGGACATACACAAACAGTAAGATACATATTGTTACATAAAAAAATATTTTTTACAATCTGGTATATAGTTTAGTCATTTTAAGATAACTTAATAAAGACTGTAAATTTGACGTTAGTATACTTTTTAAATTATCACTAAGGGTACACGCGATTCTTTCGTTCTGGTACACTGGACACTCAACAATTATATGTTTCACTGACAACTGAGTGTTGCAGTTGGTACACATCGGGGCAGCCTCCTGGTTGAAGATATGCTTGTGTATAAGGAAAGTATGTCCTATTCGGAGTCGGTTGATGATAACTTGGTCTTTTTTATTATTTGGTAAGATGGGTTTGGTTCCTACTTGACTTAGACATTCTTTGAGTTTGTTAGCAGTCTGATCCCAAGTAGTTTGCCACGCTCTGTACACGTGGGCTTTGATATTTACTTTGTGATAATGTTGAATTTATTTCCTATCCTTTTAAGTTTCTCTGATAATCCGTTTATCTATGGTATTGTTATTTTCCTTGTGTATGCTGTAGGATCTCGTTCTAAGTTGTTCTGTTCTATTCGGTCTATTGTTGAAAATTCCTTATTTATAAACGATAAAGAATAATCATTTTTTAATAAAACAGATGTTAACAAATGTTTTTCCTCCAAGAACGAATTTTTGTTAGAACAAGTAACTTTGGCTCTATCATATAAGAATTGAATGATTCCCATTTTAATATTGATATTGTGATTTGATTTGAAATTTAAATATTGGTTGGTGTGTGTTGGTTTTCTATACACCTGAGTCTCATATCCAGTATCGTTCTTAGAGATTAAAACATCCAGGAAAGGTAGTGGGTTATTATATTCCTTTTCCATGGTAAATGTTATTGGCTCTTCTTTATCGTTTATATAAAGACTTTTATTATAAAGACATTTAAATAATTTTTTTTACATATTTGCATAAGCATATACACAAATAAAACAAAATACTAATATAAAAAGGTAGGTGTTACTTAGGTTTGTTTTTTGTTTTGAACATTATTTTTCACAATTTTTTACGCAATATTTAGAATTACGTTAGACATTTTTTGACCTACTTTTACATCACCCCTATTATATCAAAAATAGTTCTAAGTCTTTTAATTTTAGGTAAGCATCATTTAAATTACTTACAGTTGTATTAAGTTCTAATTCATCGTCACTCTCATTGTCGGAAACATTAAACACCTGTTTGTTTTTTTTTTAAATCACTAACACAACTACAAGCTAAGTTTACTTCAGGATTTTGCGTCAATAGGATTGCATCAATCTTTAGGTAGTTTAAAATATTGTTAACTCCATGACTCTCGCAAAAGGCTGACGATGGCAAATCATCTTCCAGGTCTTGTAGCTCCAGATTTTCCAGTTTTTTCTCCATCACTATCGTTTTTTAAAAAACCGCACCAAACGAAACACTTTTCAATTCTATTGGTTGAAACGTCTCTCTATACTGTCTCAATCCTAATTAAGGCATTAGCAATCGTTATGACTTCTCTTCTATGTCAAAATACTAAAACTAATTGCAGATAACGAAAGTAAAAGCCTAGACTTAATAACAGCACTATTCAATAAGATATATGACACAGGTAAAATACCAACAGACTGGCTAAAATCAACATTCATAGCGTTACCAAAAAAATAGAATTCCTTACAATGCGACGATTATCAAATATTAAGCTTGATGTCTCATATCCTTAAGACTTTTCTCAGAATTATCCATACACGAATTTACAAGAAGTGCGAGTTCTAGATGAGTGACACTCAATTCGGATTTCTAAACGGGTTGGGAACACGAGATACTCTTTTTGCTTTAAATGTGTTAACGCAACGATGAAGAGACATGAATGTAGATGCATATGCATGTTTTATTGACTATCGAAAAGCATTTGACTGCGTTAACCATTAAAAGATGATTGAAATTCTGAGAACAACTGGAGTTGACGAACAAGACTTGCGAATTATCTGAGAACTATACTGGCACCAAACGGCAACAATTGAAATAGAGCACACAACATCCGAAGATATACAAATTCGACGAGGAGTGAGACAGGGTTGCGTCTTATCACCGCTACTGTTTAATTTATATTCGGAGTCTATATTCAGAGAAGTATTAGACGAGGTCCAAGGCGGAATTAATATTAACGGAATCAGCATAGACAACATCAGATATGCTGATGATACCGTCTTAATAGCAAGCAACGCACAAGAACTACAAAATATAATAAATGCGGTAGTTCACCACAGCGAAATGTTCGGTTTACATCTAAACATTTCCAAAATTAAAACTTTAGTATTTTCAAAGACACCAATAAACGTACATGGGTATGCCAAGGGTCAAATAATAGAACAGGTAAATTCCATAAAATATTTGGGAGCAAATATCAATAGTCAGTGTAACCCAAAAAAAGAAATTCTATCAAGAATCGAACAAGCAAGGAAAGCATTCATGAGCATGAAAACATTTTTTAAAAGATCAGACCTTTGTTTGCAGCGTAAAATCCGAATGATCAGGCGTTACGTTTTTTCTGTCTTACTGTATGACTGTGAAAGTTGGACAATGGACACTGAAATAGAAAAAACAATAGATGCCTTTGAGAAGTATATATACAGACGAATGCTAAGAATTCCATGGGTACAAAGAGTTACCAATGTTGAGGTACTTCGTCGCATGTGTAAACAAAAAGAATTACTAAGAACAATCAAAGAGAGGCAAATGCAATACTTGGGTCATATGTTGAGAGGCAAAAGATACGAATTACTTCAAGTTATACTGGAAGGAAAAGTACAGGGCAAAAGATCAGTAGGAAGACGCCAGAACTCGTGGCTGAAATACCTGAGTAGATGGTTCGACCGCTCATCCGCAGAAATCTTTCGCGCAGCTGTTTCCAAAACTAAAATTGCCATTTGGATCGCCAACCTTCGAAAGGAGATGGCGCCATGAGAAGAAGATGACTTCTTTATTTCAACCATTGATAAAGAACATTTTAATAATGGTAACATTCTTCTCATCAAAATCTTTCTATACAGGGATTTCAAGTTTTTATTATCCCTTGGTCTAACAATCAAATTCGTATAGTTTTTTTCTAATTATATATTCAGAATATATGTTGTATACTAATGGTGATAGTATGCAGCCCTGTATAAGTACATAACTAGATATCAGCCTGAATCACTGTAGGATTCCTTTACCATTTAAGCAGGACATTGCCTATGCGTGGTAAATATTATTTGTAGTGATTTGTTTTCATTTAATTTGACTCTTCATTTTGTCATCCATTGTTGTAATTAATTTACGTAATTTTGTGAGATTTCTCTGGCGATTTGGTATTTTCGTTAGAGGACAGTATTACCGTATCATCTGCAAATTTGGCTGTTTTAATATTTGTATCAGTCGATAGGTCAGCAGTGAATATAAAGTATATTGCTCACCCCTCCCTTTTGTTGTATACCTGTGTATTCTTTCTCATACTTTACCTAGAAGTTTCTATTAGTGGTATAGGACTTTAAGATTGTACATTTGTTTTAGTTTACATAGAACTTTATACCAAACTTCATTAAATGCCTGGCTTATGTTTAGGAATACAGCTAAGCAGTACCTATTATTTTCTAATCACTAATAGATGGTGGTTATTGGAAATAACCACCATCTATTAGTGATTATATGGTTGGTTAATGGAAATTCCAATAATAATCTGTTTTCTAGACTACCAAAAGGCATTTGATTGTGTGAAGTGGGAAGTTCTCTGGACAGTTCTTCATGAGATGGGAGTTCCAGATCATTTGGCAATATTAATTAAAAACTTATACGAAGATAACTCAGTTAAAATAAGAATTGAAAACCAGCAATCTGATACCTTCAAAACCAGCAGAGGTGTACGACAAGGGTGCATACTATCTCCAGACCTGTTCAATTTATATGGAGAATACATAATGAGGAACGCACTCGATGGATGGAGAGGCGGCATCTCCATTGCAGGAAAAAAGATCTCAAACTTAAGATTCGCAGACGATACAACACTGATAGCAACATCTGAAGAGGAGATGTCGAGACTGATAAAGAGAGTAGAAACCGAAAGCAACAAGTGTGGGCTCAAGATTAATAATCAGAAAACAAAAATCATGATTGTGGACCACGCGAATATTCTCCAAACAACAGGCGCCCTAAATCAATTCGAGAAAGTAGACGAGTTCACGTATCTAGGATCTTCCTTAAGCAATGCAGCCTCCTCCCATACGGAAATTCGCAGAAGAATAGGGATGGCCAAGAACGCGATGAGTCGACTGTCAAAAATATGGAAGGACCGCTCTTTATCCAAAAAACTCAAAATGAGAATGGTACGGACACTCGTTTTTTCAATCTTCAGTTACGGTGCCGAAACATGGACAATAAAATCAGAGGATAGGAAAAGGATTGACGCATTCGAAATGTGGTACTGGAGACGAATGCTACGCGTCTCGTGGACGGAGCACAGATCCAATCAGTCGATTCTCGAAGAGCTAAACATTCAGACCAGACTCTCCTCTCAGTGTCTTGCAAATGTTTTAAAGTTTTTTGGCCACATTGCGAGAAGAGACAATGACAACTTAGAAAGACTAATTGTGTGCGGAAACGTAGAAGGACGTAGAGGCAGAGGACGCTCACCTATCCGATGGTCAGATCAAGTACAGAAAGCCACTGGAGAGACGTTTTCCGAGTCCATAAGAGCAGCCCAAATCGAAAGAGATGGAGAGAATTGACAGCCCGCATTGTAGGAAATCACGATCCTCAGCAATGAGGAAACGACAAGAGAGAGAGAATAGATGGTGGTTATATTAAGAACAAGTCGCACAAATATTTTTTCTAGGTATAAAAAAAAAGATTAACTATAGTGGTTGTAAAATATGCGGCGGTATCTTTTTTTACTCACTCCTTCTATATTATGGTCCTTGCAGAAATTGTCTTTATAATGTCGAAAGATTATACATTTTCGAAATGGATAAGTTATTGCCCAAATATAATTATTTAGAAGATTTACGTAAATAATCGAATTACATTACAGGAAACCGATTATTGTGTTGTTTTAACATGCTTAAATCGTTTTTTTTTTTAGTTCTGTTATAAAGCAGTTATAATTTTTTATTTTACTGTCCTGGTAGTATTTTTATATCTTAGTATAGTTTAGTAAAATAGATTTAAAAATTAATGCAAATGGGTAATTCCTAGGATGCAAATAGAATAATCGTTGTGACTCATTGATTTTACAAAATAATAATGTAAATAATAGATATTATTTTTTTAAAGAACGTAATATAATACCATAACCTAAAATTAAACTTTATTTCAAGCCGGTACTGGACGAATATTTGGGAGAAAAGCAAACATCTTACATAATATAAATATCAGTGGATTTTATAATTTGGTTGTTGTCAGTCAGTAACAATGGTGTCGAAACTGTTATTTTTGGTGATAGTGGCATTTGCTGCCTGCGTGCAAAGTGAAATTACGGTAAATGTTTTCACTAGTTATTGGAAATCAAAAAAATCAGTGATTCCATCAATCGAGAACTTAAGGGATGTTATATTCAATAGAACCTACAGGGTGGAAATTGAAAACCAGACCATTCCTAAATTACCTAGCGGAGTGTTACAAGGTGTGACCATCACCGAGCTAAAACTCAAACATGATCAATTAAAAGACATTGAGCCCGGTGCGTTGGAGGGAGCCCGCATCAACAGAATTGAGCTCGATCACAATGACATCGAAACTGTCAAAAAAGGCGTCTTCAACGATAGGTTTATATGGGAGCTTAATCTATCCAACAACCAGATTTCCACCATCGAGGAGGATGCTTTCGACACATTGGATGTGAGTCATCTACACCTTAACGACAACAATCTTGAAAAAATTACAGCAGGTATATTTCATAATACTAAAATTACAAGCTTAAATTTGAACAATAACAAAATTCAAAAAATCGAAGTCAATGCTTTAAATCAGATACCCAGTTTATCTTACGTTCAACTGAGTAACAACCTAATTAAAGATCTTGGAAGAAGTTTCTCCAAGTTGGATACTGTAGTTGATCTTAACTTAGGCAACAATAAAATAGAAGTAATTGAACCATATAGTTTTGCTGGTTCCAGGCTAAACTCATTACATCTTCAAGATAATTATATAAGAGAGTTAAAATCAAATTCTTTTAATGGCTTAAATTTGAATTCTTTGAATCTCAGTAACAATCACATTTTGTCAATAGACAGCGACGCTTTTGCTGATCAGTCAGGACTTTACTCGATTATTCTCTCACACAACAATATTGGAGATTTGAAACCAAAATTCCTTAAAGGTATAAACTCACAACAAATAACTTTGTCTTTAGATAATAACAACATTGTTAATGTAGAACCTGGAGCATTTGACGAAATTGTTATTAGCGGATTGGAGTTACAATTAAATAAAATTGAAACTGTTAAGAAAGGAGTGTTTAATAAAAAGAATTTTAACTTAATAAATTTAGAAAAAAACAAAATATCGAAAATTGAAGATAAGGCACTTGAAGATTTGGTTTTAGATAGTCTTACCCTTTCTGAAAATGTACTTACTGCTCTTACTGAAGAAGTATTCTTTGGAGCTAATATCACTACTGTTAAATTAGATAGAAACCAAATTAGTAAAATTGAAGATTCTACTTTCCATCAAATTAATGGGTTGACTAGTCTTGACCTCAGTAATAACCGAATTGAAGATATTACTAATTTATTTAGCCATTTAGATACCTTGAATGATCTTAACTTGGACAACAATTTAATTAAAGTACTTAACCCAAATAACTTTGCAGGCTCTAAAATATCTTCTCTTTCAATCAATAACAATCAGTTAGTCCAAATCGGTAAGGGAGTTTTCAATGGTCTTCCATTTGCATATATCTCCCTTACTGGTAACTTGATCTCTAAAATCGAAGATGGTAGTTTTGCTGATATAGAAGAACTTCACGTCTTGAAACTTGGAAGCAACAAACTTGGCGATTTAACACCTGCTTCTTTGGGAACTCTAAACAACAAAGAATTAGAATTAAATCTTGACGATAACAGTATTTCCAATATTGAACCCAACTCATTAAGCAAAGTTACATTGCTTTCATTAAAACTTCACAACAACTCCTTAACAGCCATTAAAAGGGATACATTTAAGGGTGCAGAAATCGGTTACATTAATTTGCTTAAAAACCAGATCTCTAGCGTAGAAGAAAACGCTTTTGAAGATGTTAAGGGACTAAATTTAATTGACTTAAGCTTTAACAAACTACACGTGAAAGTAAGTTCCAATTCAAAACATGTCAACTTATTTGTTACCAATGGAGCTGATTTAAGCAAATACCATAGTGAAACTTTAAGCAAACTGGTTCTTGCATCATATGGAACTCAAGTTGATTTTTAAGTACAAAATGATAAAAAACCTAAGACTGCTTGTATATTAAACATTTGTACATTTTTACTCTAAAAAACGTAGTGTTCTTAAATTGTTAGATATTACCAATACTGTTTTAAATTCTTTACTCTAGTGTTGTAGAACTGTGTTTTTTTCAAATAAGAAAAATATATTGATTTACCTGCAAAATGTAATTTAAAAAATGTAATTTTTTTTATTATGTATCTAGAAATATATTCGTTTTTTCTTATTTTAATTATAAATTGTTAATATTTAAAATTCACACCTATGTTGGAAATTTTGTTTATGTAGTTATTTCGTAGATGTTTATATATTTTCAACAGTTGTTACATATCTATTAATTTAAAAATAATGTGTTGTTGGTTTTGTTTTATATTAAATAAAAATTACGTTATCAAAATTATTGCACATTTTTTTAACACAAATTAATCATCATATTCCCAAGAATTTTTTTTTCCATCATATATTTATATTAAAAATTATGTTAAGTTTTGAATATACAGGGTGACAACAGTATATAATATTTTAGTTTAGGTATCTTAAAGTTTGAAAATATTTTTGACTCTGATGAAGTTTTTCTATTTTGCAACATAGAATATGCTCTAATGGTTCAAAATCTCTTTTTCTTCTTGATGTGCCTATCCATTACGAATGTTGGCGATCATCATGGCAATCTTTATTTTATCTGCAGCAGCGTGGAAAAGCTGAACATATGCTGTATTGAACCAGATTCTGAAGCTTTTTAACCAAGATATTCTCCTTCTTCCTGGACCTCGTTTTCCAAATATTTTTCCTTGTACGATGGCTTGTCCGAAGAATTGTAACTTTCGATATTTGATGGTTCGTACCATCAGTACCTCTCGGTTCTTATTCATTCTTCTGAGGACCTCCTCATTTGTAACTCGGTTAGTCCATAGGATCTTAAGTATTCTCCGATATAGCCACATCTCGAATGCTTTTAGTTTTCTGCACATATCTTCGTTCAAGATCCACGATTTAACTCCATAAAAAAGGACAGATAAGACGTAGCATCGCAGTATTCTTACTTTTGTATCAAGAGAGAGGTTGTGACTCTTGAAGAAGGCCCCCATCCGATTGAAGGTGAATCTAGCTTTTTCGATGCGTGCTCTAATCTCCTGGTTGTTGATCCATTCTTCATTTATTATGGTGCCGAGATAGTTGTAGTGCGTCACTCTTTCTACAGGGGATTGGTTGACGTATAGTTGACCTTCTGTTATCCTTTTCTGGCTAATTATCATAAGCTTTGTCTTGTTAACGTTTATATTGAGTCCATATTGTTGACTGTAGTACGTGATTTTGTTCATAAGGACTTGTAGGTGTTGAAAGTTGTCCGCAAATGCTATGGTGTCGTCTGCATATCTAATGTTATTTAGCCGGTAACCTTTTAGTAGAATACATTTTTTAGTTTCCTGCAAAGCTTCGATAAATATTCTTTTAGAGTACAGATTAAAAATTAGAGGAGACAAAATATAGCCTTGCCTCACTACGCGCACGATTTTCACATAGTCAGTATGTTCAGCTTCAACTCTGAGATTTACTGTCTGATTCCAGTAAAGATTTCTAATTATTTTCAGATCTTGGTTATTAATTCCTGCTTCTTTTAGTATTTGCATTATCTTGGCGTGCTGTACTCGATCAAACGCTCTCTCTTAATCAACCAGACATGCTTATATGTCGCAGTTGACGTCTCTGCATCTCTGGAATAAGACTTGTACTGAGAACAAAGCCTCTCTGGTCCCAACAGAATTTGTGAACCCGAATTGGTTGGCTGAAATTTGACTTTTACACAGCTTGTAGATTCTCTTATGAATTATTTTTAGAAACAATTTTAGGAGGTGACTCATGAGGCTTATAGTATCTTCGCATTCTTTTGGCTACTGGTTTTTTTGAAAGTGCAAGAAACTCAGATTTCAGCCGTTCTGTTGGTATTTCGCCAGGGTTGTATATGTTGTTGAATATCTTTGCGATTATTGCTAATGATTCGTTGTCCATTATTTTGAGTAATTCTGCTTGTATATTATCAGGGCCTGATGCTTTGCCATCCTTTAATTGCGGAATAAACTTCCTGTTGTAATATTCTTCTTCCATCATTTACCTCTTCTTCTAGCCCAAAGGTGTTATCTCTTTGGTCTTCATATAGATATTTTCTAGATATTCTTTCCACGTTCTTATTTTACTCTGTTTTTCCAAGATGATGTTTCCGTCAGAATCAGTTATATTTCCTTTCTGAATTCGTCTTAGTCCCCCTGTGAGTTCTTTAACTTTCCTATATACTTTTCCTGCAGAGTCTCAATTTCTTCGCATCTTTTCCTTGCTTGTATGGTAATTTGTTGGTAAATTCTGTTTTAGTTTACATAGAACTTTATACCAAACTTCATTAAATGCCTGGCTTACGTTTAGAAATACCGCTAAGCAGTACCTATTATTTTCTGATCACTAATCTATGGTGGTTATATTAAGAAGTCACACACATATTTTTTTCTAGGTATAAAAAAAAGATTAACTATAGTGGTTGCAAAATATGCGGCGGTGTCTTTTTTTACTCACTCCTTTTATATTATTGTCCTTGCAGAAATTGTCTTTATAATGTCTAAATATATATAATATAATTATTTAGTATATTTACGTACGTAATGGAATTACATTACGGGAAACCTACTGTTGCGTTGTTTTATCATGCTTAAATCTTTTTTATTAGTTTTGTTACCTGGTGTTTTTTTTTCTCTCTCTTATTCTCTCTAGAAAAGCAGCCAACAGATCTGGCATTTTTTATCGCTGTGTTGACCATTAGAAATATGCAAGGTTTTCTGTAAAAATTGAGAACATACCCCATAGTTACCATTATCATTTTTTTTTTACTATGTCTTTGATATGCTGTGAGCATTATGATTGCTATCACTCACTTTTAGCCGTTTTGATTGATTTACTTAAGCAAATTTTAAAATATGCTCCTTTTGCCCGGTATAGTTTTGAAAACCCCAATATATTTCACATATTTTAAATTTTCTTTAGTAAAAGTAGTGCATTTAAATTAACAATATGTACAGACTATATCACTGGGAATTTTGGCTGAGGTTTTACTTTTTTTTTGCTGACATAACCTTACATTAAAATATTAAAACTACCAGCTGCCCCTACAAAAATTCCTCAATGCCATAGCATCTGAAGTTAAAGCAGTGCAGGCTGTGTCTAGTATGTGTATATACCACAATTTGTTTTAGTCCAACACTATTGTGAATGCAATTGGTAAGATCAAGATCAAGATGACATAAAGGTGTCCCAATGATAGTGATTTAGTTAGTCATAGTTTCTATAAGGACTTTAAGTCAGCTGACTATGTGAAGATAACTGATTTTTTGTCACAGTTCTATTGGGATAATTTATTTTGAGGAAAACTATTGATTATTACTTTTTATTAACTAAGTACATTGTTTAAAGCTGAATGCTACAAAAATTATATTTATTGAACAGATTTGTCATTAGAAAATAATTTAAAGGGATTTTGGTCATTTGTAAATTATTGGAGGGGAAACCACTCCTTGCCTGCTGTGTTGAAGGGAGAACTCTTTTTCACATTTTTAATCTATCCTCAAAATAAGAGAGAATTTTCAGAGTGCTGGAAATATAGTTTTTTAACACCTATTTTTAAAGCGGGAAATAATTCATTATTAAATAATTACAGGTACATTAGTATAATTAGTGTAATGCCAAAGATATTTAAATGTTTTATATGTAAGCAGCTTAAAGCTTGACTTAAAAAATAGCTAGTAGACCAATAATTTTTTTTAAAAACTTTTATAAATCTTCCAAAAAAACCCAATGCGAGAAAGTGCGAAGACTATAGAATTATAAGCCTTATGAGCCATTTACTTAAAACATTTCTAAAGGTCATTCACAAAAGAATATATACAAAATGTGAGGAACAACTAACAAGAACACAATTCGGATTTCGTGATGCTCTGGGAACACGGGAGGTCCTTTTTGCTGTACAGGTGTTATTTCAGAGATGCAGGGATGTGAATTGTGACATATACGTATGCTTTATAGATTACCAGAAGGCATTTGACAGAGTAAAACATGACAAATTAATGACTCTAATGCAAGACATTGGAATTGACAACAAAGATCTTAGAATTATCAGAAACATTTACTACAATCAAACGGCCAAAATGAAAATAGAAGACCAGTTAACTGATAAAATTGCAATTGAACGTGGAGTACGACAGGGCTGTATTTTGTCTCCATTGTTGTTCAACATTTATTCTGAATGGGTATTTAAGGAAGCTTTAGACGGTTGTGCGAAGGGAATACTAATAAACGGTGAATGGTTGCATAACATTAGATATGCAGATGACACTATAGTTTTTGCCGATAATCTGAATGACTTACAGATATTAACAAATCGCATAACAGAAGTCAGCAACAGATACGGACTAGCTCTTAACATAAAGAAAACCAAATTTATGACAATTAGTAAAAAACCAATACGAAACGCTCAACTTACAATCAACCAACAGAATATCCAAAGAGTCGAGCAATATACATATCTAGGCACCAATTTAAATAGCCAATGGGACCACTCAACAGAAATTAAACAGCGAATATTAAAAGCAAATGCAGCATTCGTTAGAATGAGAACCATTTTCAACAGTCGAGACATATCATTAAAAACAAAATGCCGTCTATTGAACTGCTACATATTCACAGTTCTGCTCTACGGAATGGAAGCATGAACACTGACTGTTGCATCTATGAATCGGCTCGAAGCTTTCGAAATGTGGTGTTATAGGCGCATCTTACGTATATCCTGGGTTGACAGAGTTACTAATGTAGAGGTCCTGCGTAGAATGGGAAAAGAATGTGAAATTCTCATGACCGTCAAAACTAAAAAGTTGGAATATCTAGGACATGTAATGAGAAATCAAGAACGTTACGGCCTTCTCCAGCTGATTCTCCAAGGGAAAGTAAATGGTAAGAGAGGACTGGGAAGAAGACGCATTTCCTGGCTTCAAAATTTACGAAAGTGGTATAACACGACTACCACTGAACTGTTCCGCGCTGCAATAAATAAAGTAAAGATAGCCGTGATGATCGCCAACATCCGGAACGGATAGGCACTTTAAGAAGAAGAAGACCAATAATATGGATGTCTAAATAGCAGATCAACCGAATGTTTGCAACTGTATTAGTGTTTATGAACTTCCTGAGAAAGACCTTGTAAAGGGGTTGAAGTGTACATGCACTATACACTGATTTTTCCAAGGTCTTTGATCAGGTGAACCATAATATTTTATTCTTTTAACTAAAAAAAGTGGGTGCTGGTGGTCAAAGTCTTGTATGGCTAAGATCATACTTGATTGACCGAGTTTAGATTGTGCGTATCAGGGATTTTGTTGCCAGTCAGATTAAGGTTCATTTAGGAGTACCCCAGGGTTCTTATTTGGGACCCCTGTTATTTAACATATTTATCAAATAATATATACACCACTGATTCCGGCACAGTTCACCTCTTATTTTTGCGGACGATCTAATGCAGCCATTAAGTAACTATACTGTTCTTTAGTTAGACCTCGTCTAGAGTATTGTTTTACGTATGATCCCCATCTTATAATATTTACATATTAAAAATCGAGAGAGTCCATCAGAGTTTCTTGAAATATGTAGCATATAAAGAAAGTATACCTGTTGAATTAATTCAAGTAAATTATGATTAAATTAAAGCCCATCTTGTTATTCTCTCGCTGTACGACTGACGCGACGATTAACTAAAGATGCAAAGATGCTTATTCTCTAATTATTAAGAGTTTTGTGTCCTCAGCTACTTGAGCAGGTTGGTCTGCATGTACCTCTCCGTAAAACAGGATTAAGCCAAACTTTTTATGTTCCTATTCAAAGTACCAACTATGCATATAATAATCTTTTATTTCGAGCACTAAGATGAAAAAATATTTATCCAGATCTAGATTTTTTTGCACCGAGTCCGAATTAACACGCATATACATTGACTTTTTGTTTATACAGGTATACATTGAAAATTTGTTTTATATATAAGGTTATGTTGGAATATAACTTTTGTATCATTGTTAATCTTATTTTGCAGCAGCCCGTTAAAAATTAATAAAATAATAAATGAAATTTGAACAATAGAAGTTTACCCAAAACAGGATATTTACTAAAAATATTTTTCTGCCTTAAAAAAATCTTAAAAAGTAAAATTATAAATACATAACAACTTTTATGCATAGTTTCTATACCACGGTAGCATATTTATATCTCTTAGTTTAGTATACGAGAATACATTTAAAAATTAATATCAATGGGTAATTCCTAGAACGCAAATTGAATAATTGCACTGACTCACTGGTTTTATAAACCATTGCAAATAATAGTTATTATTCAGTTAAGGTAATGCAATACTTAAAACTACAAACTAAATTCATTCAAGTCGGTACTGAACCGATGTTTGTGAGAAAGAACATACACAAAAAATAAATAGCAGTTGATTTGATAATTTTGTTCAGTAACAATGGTATCAAAATTGTTACTTATGGTGCTTGTGGCATTCTTTGTCTACGTGAAAAGTGAAATTACACTAAATGTTTACACCAATTTTTGGAAATCAGAAGAAGCTGTTATTCCATCAATAGAAAACTTAAAGAGTGTTATCTTAAATGGTACCTACGGGGTGGAAATTAAAAACCAAACCGTTCCTAAATTACCTAGCGGAGTATTAGAAGGTGTGAGTATTACCGAGCTAAAACTCAAGCATGACCAATTAAAAGACATTGAGCCCGGTGCGCTGCATGGAGCCCACATCCATAGAATTGAGTTCGACCACAACAACATTGAAACCGTCAAAAAAGGCGTCTTCAACGGTAGATCATTATGGAATCTTGGTCTTTCCAACAATCAGATTTCAACCATCGAGGATGATGCTTTCGACACATTGGATGTACGTTGTCTAGACTTGAGCGGCAACAATCTAGAAAACATTACAGCAGGTATATTTCATAATACTAAAGTAGGAATCTTAAATTTAAACAATAACAAAATTCAAAAAATTGAAGTTAATGCCTTAAATCAAATACCAAGTCTATATTACGTTCAACTGAGTAACAACCTAATTAAAAATCTTGGAGAAAGATTCTTTAAGTTGGATACTGTAATTGAACTTAATTTAGGCAACAATAAAATAGAAGTTATTGAACCATATAGTTTTGCTGGTTCCAGGCTAAACTCATTACATCTTCAAAATAATTATATAACAGAGTTAAAATCAAATTCTTTTAATGGCTTAAATTTGAATCATTTGAATCTCAGTAACAATCACATTTCGTTAATAGACAGCGACGCTTTAGCTGATCAGCCAGGACTTTACTCGATTATTCTCTCACACAACAATATTGGAGATTTAAAACCAAAATTCCTTAAGGGTATAAATTCACAACTAACAACTTTGTTTCTAGATAATAACAACATTGTTAATGTAGAACCTGAATCATTTGACGAAATTGTTATTGCCGGATTGGAGTTACAATTAAATAAAATTGAAATTATTAAGAAAGCAGTCTTTAATAAGAAAAAATTTTTTTCTATAAATTTAGGAAGCAACAAAATTTCAAAAATTGAGGATGGAGCACTTGAAGACTTGGTGTTAAACAGTTTTACGCTCTCCGAAAATTCACTTAGTGCTCTCACAAAAGAAGTTTTCTTTGGAGCTAATATCAGCACTGTTAAATTGGATAAAAATCAAATTAGTAAAATTGGAGATTCTACTTTCCATCAAATTAATGGACTAAAAACTCTAGATCTTAGTAACAATCGCATTGAAGATATTACAAATCTATTTAGCCATTTAGATTATTTAAAAGATCTTAACTTGGACAACAATTTAATTAAAGTACTTAACCCAAACAATTTTGCGGGTTCCAAAATATCTACGCTTTCTATTAATAACAATCAGTTGGTCCAAATTGGTAAGGGAGTTTTTAATGGTGTTCCATTTAAATCTATCTCTCTTATTAATAACTTAATCTCTAAAATCGAAGACGGCAGTTTTGCCGATATAGATGAACTTCGTAACTTAAATCTTGGAAGCAACAAACTTGGCGATTTAACACCTGCTTCTTTGGGAACACTAATCAACAAAGAATTAGAATTAATTATCGACAATAACAGTATTTCTAATATTGCACCCTATTCATTCAGCAAAGTTAAATTACTAGCACTAAAACTTCACAACAACTCCTTAACGGCCATTAAAAGAGAAACGTTTAAGGGCGCAGAAATCGGTTTCATTAGTTTGCCCAAAAACCAGATTTCTAGCGTAGAAGAAAACGCTTTTGAAGATGTTAAGGGACTGAATTTAATTGATTTAAGCTTTAACAAACTACACGTGAAAGTTAGTTCCAATTCAAAATATATCAACTTATTTGTTACCCCTCGAGCTACTTTAAGTAAATACCATAGTGAAACTTTAAATAATCTGCTTCGGGCATCAAAAGGAAGTCTAGTCGATTTTTAAGTAAAAAATTATCAATATAAGACTGCTTGTATATAGAGTTTTACTATAGAAAGCTTAGTATTCTTAAATTAATATTAACAATACTGCTATATTTCCATTCTTTATATATTTATACAGTGAAACTTGGATTATTCGAATCTCAGGGGACCGGTAAAAAAATTGAAATTATCCAAAAATTCGAATTAAAAATATATCCACAAAAAACAAAGATGCCTACAAAAAAATCTGTAAACGATAAATATTAACAATAATTGACCATTTTTATCGCTTGCTGATGTTTTCGTTCATATTCTCAACGAATTTTGTCAACCGAAAAAAATGGGCCAAGAAAATTCGGCCAAATATACCAATTAAAACATTTGCAAGCTATAAAAAATTGTCAATTATTGTCGATTTTTACCAGTTGCAGGTGTTCTCATTGGTATTTTCTGCCAAATCTTGGCCGATACAATCAGGCCCGCCTCTAAGGTATTGGCCGCCCGTGTGCAACTTAATATTTGCCGCCCCGCTTCCAACACTTTAGAGATACATACTATTATTTAAAGAAATGTATAGAAGATGCATAATATAACAATAATAATTTGTAAATAGATAAATACTTACTTGAACATTTAGACTAATCTCCATGATCCAACGTCCATATATTATCCTAATGTATATCCTAATATCCCATCCTAATATCCTAATTTAAAGGTCCATAAAAAACTAAAAGCGCACTTTTCGGGCTTTCGTCTCGGAAAACTTTTTGACAATATCTTTAATGTCCAATGTCGCACACACTTCATGTTCTATAGATAACATTACAGAATGCAGAAACACATCTTACTACAATTGTTATTTGTTCTACGTGCGCCCCAATGTTTTTTCTCCATTTGATATAATTTTTGATGAGCAGAGTCAACTTTTAATCCTTTTTTTAATGTTGTAGATAGTTTAAACAGTTTTTGAGAATATTTTATATGAGCTGCACCGGATTCATGTCTTTTTAAAATATTAGCTAAATGTTGCCAGTCTCTTACCCCATTAATTCCACTAAGTAATTGTCTGCTGCTTTCATCACAACAAAACAGTTTACAAGGTGCACAAAAAACACTATTTAGTGATAATGAGTAAAGTAACCATGGGCGATGAACTTGGTCTTGATTAGGTAATGTGCGATAATAATAAATTTCTGAAAATTTCCTATTATTTATATCTCTGGAGAAGTTAATTTTTGTAATTTGCCGAGGAAAATTTTCAACAACAAATTGAACTTCACTTGGATTCTTATTTGCAGGCCATTTTCCGGGATCATCTGAAACCAAGTATATGCTGGAGCTTCCTACACTGCAATCTAGATTAACTGGAACATTAATTGTTCTGTCTTGGTTGGTGGTTTCAGGTTCAGGCGTTTCAGCGTCAGCACTCGCACTATCGCTATTATTGTCATCAAATCATCCGTCTCTATCCGCAGGAATATTCAATTGTTTGGTACTTTTTTCTACGGTTTGAACTTCGCTTGAAGTTGAGGGTTCTAAATTTATATCCGAGTCTTCTATATTTTCATGTATGTTTTTCATCAAAAATGATTCCAGTGCACCGCTAAGTTTTTTTTCTCCTCAGTTTTTGCCTCTTTTATTTTTCTATATTAAAAACCTAAAAGTCGTTTTCTTTTTCTTTCGGACATTTTGAAATTATCACTTAAGAACGAAGCCGGGCGAATTTAACAAAATAAATCCAAAAACACTGCAAATAAGTTATCCAAATAATGATTTCCCAAATAATATGTAGCCGTAACGCGTATACGAATAAAATTGCTCTGATCTCAACGTTACTTCGAAATACAGTACCTACTGTGCCAAACAAACGAGTACACTACTATATTTTACAAACAAAACCGTTTATCAAAAGCGTGTCTAAATTCATCGAATTCTCAACTAAGACTGAACATAAGACATAATAACCAATCTATAAACATAACCATAGGAACAATATTATAACAGAAACTTTACAATCACATGCCTAAATTCTTGTAAAGTATCTACGTGTGAAATCTTAAATAACTGAAGTCCGAAAGCCGCCAGCTGCTTTGAATTAAAAAGTATTCCCGAAACTACTTTATGACTGTACCTGCAAATGGGAGGCAGTTCATACAATAAATAATATTTTCTGACATTTTTTTTAGATTAGGATGAAAAAAAGAATTATACATGATAAATGAAATGCATTTAAGTATTATGACGTACTGAATAATTATTATTGTTTGGAATATTAGAGTTCACAGAATTATCTGAATTATTACTATTTAATTATTTGAATTTATTTTCGTTTTAAAAAAGTATTATCATCAGTTTACTGCTTTTGGCCGCCCCTATTGTTGGCCGCCCGTGTGCGATGTACACTTGGCACACATGGTAGCGGCGGCCCTGGATACAATCGGCTGATAAAAAATGTCCAATGAGAAATTGGAGAAATTGCATCATTAAAACAATAAACATTTTTTCTCAAATAATTTATTGAAAATAAAAATACATATTTGTTGCAATTAATAAAAAAAGACACAGTAATTTTTGCCAAAGAAATCCAAAATTTTTAGCTGCTTTTTAGAATTTAGCTTCTCGGTAATGACAAGAGATTCTAAGATGTTCAGTGAACTAAAAATTTTACTTTCAAAGTACCGTCTAAGTTGCGTAATATGGTTTGTTGCTTCGGTCGCACTCGGAACATGTATTTCTCCCGCAACTGATGACGCGTCGTCTTCATCACTCTCTTATTTTTCATCATTGTCCTTAAGAACTTCAGCAA
This sequence comes from Diabrotica undecimpunctata, assembly GCF_040954645.1. Lineage (NCBI taxonomy): Eukaryota > Metazoa > Arthropoda > Insecta > Coleoptera > Chrysomelidae > Diabrotica > Diabrotica undecimpunctata. The sequence goes on along the minus strand of NC_092809.1, from coordinate 2,929,199 downwards.
TGATCTCTGCATCGGTTATTTTACTACATACTGCAACATCTTCATCCACATTGACAAAATCTGCATAAGAGATGGCAGGATCAGCAATAATTTCCCCCCAGCAGTCAACTAAACGGAGCTCTTCTGTTAAAGTGTCATATGCGTTCTTCTTCTTTTTTATGAACCCTGCTTTTTTAAAACAGTTTTTGATCGTTTCGGATGTTACCTTGTCCCAAGCTTTCTTACACATTCGAGATGCTGGTAGAATGTCTAACTTTATTTTATGGGAGGTCCAATCTTCCGTCAATGTTTCAATCAAAAAACGTCTGTAAAAATGTTTAAAATTTTTTTGTGACACCCTGGTCCATAGTCCGGAGAACTGAAGTCATGTTAGCAGAAAAAAAACTAACTTTTACGTTTTTCATCAGTGGGATAGTGTGTGACCTACAGTTGTCAATAAACAAAATAACTTTTTTTTTATAAACTTTTTGTCTAATTTTTTCAGCCATTTCTCGAGAAGATTATTAGTCATCCAAGATCTTGCGCTGCTCACACATTCCACGGGTTTTGACTTGACGTTCTTAAAACAACGCGGATTAGCCGACTTGCCAGTCATCAGTAGAGGCAGTCTTTTAAAAAAAGGAGGTGCATTTAAAAAAAAGACCCATTTCGTCAACATTGATGATATCTCTTTCATCTATATCCTGAATCATCTCCTCCAAATTTTTTCCCATTGGTTGGCTTCTTGCTGATTAACGGCTCTACTTTCTCGACAAATGGATTTTAACGAAATTTCGTTGCTTGTTGAAGCCGTAGAGCCACCTTGTACTCGCCTTAAAAGTGTCTTTCCCCATTTCAATAGCAAATTGTTCAGCTTTGCTTCTTGTAAGGGACTACTTACGGGAACCTCTTATCTCTGGCTTGTTTGAACCATTTTAAAACAACTGTTTAAATTTGGATTTTATGACTCCCTTAACCTTTTTTGATTTTTACCGCACTCACTTAAACTGTTGAGAAGTTTTTCTTTATTCTTTAAGTAGGTGGATAATGTGTTAGGAGAAATTCCAAAGTCCTTGGCAATCTCAGATTTTTTCTTCGTTCCCTTTTCTACTTCTTTAATTGCCGCTATTTTTCCGATAACGTCAAAGTTTTGTATGTTCGAAGTTTACCATGCGACGACATATTCGCTCAATAGGAAGTGACATACTGACGTGATTTGCAGTGATTGCAACGCCAACGCATCTTAACTAAAGGAGCGTGATGGGTGGGGGAGAATTTAGCTGCCAGGTACAATGTACCATGGTACAATGAGTATTCATTGTACCATGCAATGTACAATAGCCTTGAATGCCTTGGTGTGAATAAACAAGTCGCACGTTAGGACAAGAAAGAGTACTTACTACCTGTTTTCGCCGAAATTTCCAGCATGAAATTGGCATTTTTAACTTGAAGTAGAAAAGTTCTGGTAGAAGTTTTCTGGCAGAAAAGTTCGAATTATCCACGACTTTTTACCATTACTTCTATAGAAAATGCTAGGGACCAGAATAAAAATTCGAATTAAAGAAGAATTCGAATTTTTCGAATCGAATGAGTGAAGTTCGAATTAAGCAGGTTTCACTGTATAAGAAAAATATTTTGATTTACTCAAAAAATGTTCTATCAAATGATTTTTCTATGAAAATAGTAAATGTATATATAATTATAAATCGTAGATCTTTAAAAACCAATGTGTTTATTAAAAATTTTGTTTTTGTAATTATTTCGTAAATATTTATAAATATTAATAATTATTACATATTTATTATTTTAAAAATAATTGTTGGTGTTTTGTATTAAATAAAATTTACGATATCAAAATTATTGCACATTTTTTTCATACATTTTAATCATCATGGACCATTTTTTTCCGTCTTTTTGTATTAAAAATTGTATTCTGTTTTGAATATACAGGGTGACCACAATATACAGTTTTTTAGTTTAGGTTTCTAAAAGTTTGAAAATATTTTTGTTTTTAACCAGGTTTTGTGTTTTGCAACATAAAAGATATCCTAATCAGTTTAGACCTCAATTTTTGAATAGTATTGTTAGTTCTCAATAGTAATTTTATATAAGGGATATATAAATATTACAGTTTTGTTAACTTTTAATAATATTTGTATAAAAACGGTTTTTTTTATTGATGTGGTAGAGGAAGTTAACCCGTAACCGATGAGATGCAATTTCAGTTAGGTATACTGAAGGTGATGTGGAGCCCCACGGTCTCCTTTTTAAAAAATAAAAAAAAAGATTTAGGTGTTTGAAAAAAATTCACTTAAATAAGTTACAACTGTATAAACTTTATTCGCTCATAGGTATATATAAGTATTATATAGAACAAGTTATTTAAATACGTTTATTTTACTATGGTACTAAAATTTCTATTTTCGTTTGAAAATAGCCACATCTAGTGGACCTGACCGGTCAGAGCGGCCACAATCAGTTGAGTTGCTGTACATTAATCGCTTAATACACACAAATTGCTTAGTAACGGTCTGGGGAATTCTGATTATAATATCAGGGTCGCTCAGGTCAATTTCAATATATTTTTTTATAAATTATATACAATATAGTGATTTTATCACTAGAAAGATAAATTTATTCGGAAGCAAAATTACTCTCAGATCAAGTTTTTAAGTTTTTTCATTAATTTTTAATTATGTTAGTTAAATTAAGTTTTTATATAGTTGGTAATATCTGTCAACTTTTTAATTAAACGATAAAAACCCAATAAAAGTTAGCTAGTAGATACTTATCGTAGTAAGATCTAGGAATTAAGATTTTTTTCTACATGTTATTTGATGTTCTTCTTTTTTGCATCTGAAAAGGTATTTTTTTCTGTATGCTTTAGTCAATCCACTGGAAAAGTCAGCATCAGTTTCCGCCGTTTGTCTAGTGGTTTTCTTTTTGTGCACAAGACATTTTTTGAAGTTTATTCCTAAATATGTGTTTTTTAACAGAAGGTGCTAGGACTTTTCTGTGCCATTTTGAGAACTTTAATGTCATGCCTTCTAACTTGATTATTTTCCTCATCCAAATTTAAATTAATGCCCTAACTTTCCTGCAGCGATTTCAAATGGTAAAACTGGTCGTGCGACATTTCATGCAATTTGTATGCTAGGCCAGTTTTTGTGAGACATCTTATAACGTTATGTCTGCATATACCCAGCTTCGTCAGAAATCCGGAAAAGATACAAATTCATACACAGATGGTTGGCGAATGTCACTGCTTATTTAGCTATTTTGGTGACGATAAACGAAACACGAGTTTAATATTCACTCTATTAACTTTTCTATTTGTTTTAAACAAACGTTTGGCATTTCTGTTCTCAGGTAGCTGATCCATCCAGTAGAAACCATCAGGGTCTTTTAACTCTAATTCCACAAACTGGTAGCATTGCTCAGGTAGTGATCCTTTAGTAAGTTAACATGCTCCTTTTTAACTTGGCTGCACGGTACTGAAGACGGCAAATAGTCAGAAATACGTATATTTGTATATATTAGTGAGGTAGTTCCTTACTAATTTAATATTGCTTAAACAAAAACAATAGAGATATTTGCAGTATTTTGGACACATGTCTAGCAGAACAGGTTTGATGGAAAAACTGATAGTCGAGGGTAGAGTTGATGGAAAGAGATCTAGGGGAAGATCTTTAAGCCGTTGGGTAGACCAAATAAAAATATTGATTAACCAAGGATTACATGAAGCCGAACAACTAGCCCAGGACAGGGAAGAGTGGAGAGAAATCCTCAAAAAACTGTCAAGGCCTGGTGTCACCAGATCCCAAAAGAGATTAGGTCTGAGGAGGAAGGTAGTTCCTCACCAAGTTCTATAGAAAGGGGAAGTTTCCTCAAGCCTCCTAGTAGTCTGATATTAATTTTACAGAAAACACTATTAGAAGCATTTCCTATAATCAAGAAACAACTTCACTATTCTGCTTATGGTGTCTAAAATGAGATTTATCGTTTTAAGATCTGCTAAAAACTCTTGCATTCTTGCCAGGTTATTTATAATCTCATGTACTTTCTTTGCACCTTGTCTTTTTTTCTTATCTAGGGTACTATCCTATCAGCTGTAATCTATATCATATACATGGCTATTTGTGCTGACAGTGTATTCACTTAATAATAAGTATTTCACACAACTCCTCAAAATAAAGTCCACTCATCTTCAGCTTATTTTATTTATTAGTTTTTAGATTAATAACCCTTGTGATTGCTTTATATAAGGTAAGTCTACTGGTATCAGGCTACCGGTAAACTACAATGTTCAGAATGCTAAAAACAATTACACATTGTAACTCTAACAATTTGAACTAGGGATGGGAAAAACCTATAGGTTTTAACCGAAAATCGGTTTTTTACTTCGCAATAACCGGTTTTATCGGTTGTTTTTTGTCCCGTTTATAACCGGTTTTTTATTTTTAAAGTAAAAACCGGTTATTAGGTGTTTATGGTGATTACGATTAGGTTAGGTAATATTTTGGATCCCAATCATAATTATTCTTCTCAAGTAATTTTTCCAAACAAAACCATAATTCAAATTTTATTTTATTTCATAAATACAGAAGCTAACTAAAAGTGCAAACTTGTAACCTATTGGATTAAAAAAACCGAAAACCGGCGGTTATAACCGGTCAAAAAAACCGGTTTTTTTGCCGGTTATAACCACCAGGTTAAACCGTAAGCAAAAAAAAAACAGTATAACCGAAAACCGGTGTTTTGTCAAAAACCGCCATCCCTAATTTGAACAAACCTTACCTCAGGTATGGTACAAAAGATGCCAATATTACTTATGTTAGTTAAAAAAGTGAGTCTATTGATTTAATGAATGTTTACGTAAAACTAATCTAAAATAATATCAGCAGTACTTAAATTCCGGTACAAGGCCTATTGTTAAAATGGTGTATTTCAAATTATACTATTAGGGTTTTTAACTTGTTATATCATACAATAGTGATTTTGCCCGTCCAGTGCGACAGGCAATCCAATCAATTACATTTACAATCAATCAAATTAATTTTTTCTGTGTTTGTCTTATTTAAGGCTGGGATGACAACAGAATAATATTTTAATCTGTTGTACAACTTTCATAACAAATAAGTAATTTTTTGTGTTAAGTCGTCTTATGAAATCGACCTAGATATAAAACCAGCGTCATTCTAGTTTGGCAATTTATTTATTGGGAAAGCTCAAGTTTTGTATTATATTTTTACCGATCACCAAATTCGCATCCAATTTTTTAAGATCAACAAAATTTCGGTCAGTTCAGGAACACCGACAAATAATTTGAATTTTCTATGTGAAATCGCGACTTCTTACTTTCCCATTAGACCTGGTAGACCAACAACACAAGAAGAAATAGTCTCTCTTTTAACAGAATCTCTGACAACATTAGGTACGATGGTATTAAATATCCCATTATACCTGTTCCCAACAAAAAACGAATGACTGCAGGAGAAGGGTGCTGCTCAGTAGTGTAGCACTGCGTACTACAATGATATATGCAAGGCCAGAATCGCTCACTGTCGAAGAGAATTGGGCGGGGTTTTTTTTAAACATATAGAAACTATATCGTATCTTAAATCCAAGCACAATTAGATAATATGAAATTATAATTTATTATTGGACGCCACCCCTGGTTTATCCTCGAAGGGGACGAGCAAAAAAATTAAGATTTATCGAAGGTTTACAAGAAAACTATACTTTATTATTTCTTAGTAATGAACTAAAAGAAAACATTAAAAGTTATGTCATCCCAAAGGGATACCAAAATACCATTTTATGTTTATATTATCATAAACAAAAAAGCTTTGTATCGTATTAAATTAAGAATTAGTTATAAAGAAAATAAATATATATATATATATATATATATATATATATATATATATATATATATATATATATATATATATATATATTAACCCCAAATTTCGAAATTTGTTTACATTGAAAATAATATAGTTATTTATCAACTAGGAATAATAGAGAAATTAAACCTTTAAATAAAATTAAAACACTTCACTATATTTTCATTCTTTGAGTTCATAATTATTTCCCGTTTTCTTGAAAGAAGATATAATAAAAATTGGTACAACCTGAATCTGCTCTGTTTCTTTTCTTATTTAATCAGTCAACCAAATGAAATCATTGATTCGGCTACATCCTATATCAATCCACCACCATCCTAGATAAGAGGGGTTAGGTATTCCATAAAAAAAATATGGCTATTGGACCAGGATTTGGAATAACTCCATACCAATATTATCTTGAGACATGTATCAGAAATATATCAGCATTATAGCCTCTCCAATAAGGGTCTAAAAATAAATATCTATCTGAAATATGGACAAGAAAAGGATTTCTTAGCTCACCTCTAAAGGAGACCCACTTCGGAAACACGTCTTAACGGTTGGACGTTTTTAAGAGAAAAGAGCGAGACGCTATCTTGGCGCTCTGATTCTGGGCGTTAAGTGACAAGTTGATGAATGGGCTCGTCTACCGGATATATTTGGGAACTACAGAAGAATCATTAAGTCGGCTACAGGTACTTGACAGATAGATGGGGTTAGTAGTTTTATTTAAAAAAAAAGTAATCGAAATTATAATGATTTTCTTTTAAATCTTTTGAAACGGTTACAGTAGGACGTACGCAGAAGAGAAATGCGATATTGGACTTTGCATTGGATGCTTTGCCATATTTTATAAAGAGTAAATCTAATAATATTTTTAAATTATTTTGACCTAGTGTTAACATATAGTCACAGTTTGTAATGTCATATATTCGATAAACAAATAAAATTTAATAGGTTTTTCTGCTTATTCGTATTTTTCCTAAAATAAACTTCCTTAAAATAGCTTTTAGTTAAATATAAATTAACATCAAGTGCTTATAATTTATTTATAATCAATTTCATTACCACGGTAGATTACACATACATAAAACTATGTATAAATTGTAGTATGGTGTGAGCAAATACAACAAAGAACAGATGTAAATGGAAAATTCCTACGACGCAAATAGAAATTGATTTTCTGTAACATTGCGTAACAAACGTAATAAATAATAGGTAATGTCCACATTATAAATAAATTTTTTTCTCAAGCCGACACTGGACAAACCGTTGTAAGAAATAAAAACAACTTATAAGATATAAATATCAAAAAATATTATAATTGGGTTATTGTCAGTTAGTAACAATGATGTCGAAACCGTTGTTTTTGGTGATAGCGACATTATTTGTGGCCTACGTAAAAAGTGAAATAACGGTAAAGGTTTACACTAATCATTGGGAATTCAAATTAAAAGAAACAGTTATTCCTTCCATCGATAATTTAAAAAGTGTTATTACGAATGAGACGTACCGAATAGAAATTGAAGACCAAACTATTCTTGAATTACCTAGTAAAGTGTTAGAAGGTGTAACTCTCACTGAACTCAAACTAAAGCATGACCAGTTGAAAGACATCAAGCCTGGTGCGTTGCAGGAAGCCGACATCAAAAGGATTAAGTTAGATCACAATAACATTAAAAGTATTAAAAAAGGCGTATTTAATGGCAGGTCATTGTGGGAGCTTGATCTATCCAATAACCAAATCTTCAACATCGAGGATGAAGCTTTCGACACCTTGGAAGTTAATTCTCTACGGCTGAACGACAACAATCTTGAAACAATTACAGCAGGTATATTTCATAATACTAAAGTTGAACGATTAGATTTGAGAAATAACAAAATACAAAAAATTGAAGTTAATGCTTTAAATCAGATACCCAGCTTATTTTACATTGAATTGAATAACAACCTTATTAAAGATCTTGGAGGAAGTTTCTCTAATTTGGATACTGTAATTCAGCTTAATTTAGCCAATAAGAAAATTGAATCTCTTGAACCAAATCATTTTGCTGGCTCCAAGTTAAATTCATTACATCTTCAAGACAACTATATAAAAGAGCTAAAAGCAAACTCTTTTAATGGCTTAAATTTAAAGTTTTTAAATCTTAGTAACAATCAAATTTCTTCAATTAACATTGATGCTTTCGCTGGTCAGCCTGATCTTCACTCGATTATTCTCTCGCATAATAATATTGGAGACTTGAAATCAAAATTCCTTAAATGTATCAATTCTAAACAATCAACTTTGTTTTTGGATAATAACAATATTGTTAATATAGAGCGTGGAGCATTTAACGAAATTGTGATGAATGGATTGAAATTACAAGAAAATAAAATTGAAGTTGTTAAAAAAGGAGTTTTTAATAACAAGAATTATAACGTCCTCAATTTGGAAAAAAACAAGATCTCAAAAATTGAAAATAGCGCATTTGACAATTCAGTAATAAATAGTCTCATACTTTCCGAAAATCAACTGAGTACACTTACAGGTTATATGTTCGTTGGAGCTAATATAAGTACCGTTAATTTAGGTAAAAATCAAATTAAGGAAATTGAAGGTTTTACTTTTGTTCAAATTTATGGTTTGAATACTCTGGATCTCAGCAATAACCAAATTGATAACATTACAGATCTATTTAACTATTTGGAGCATTTAACCGATCTGAATTTGGACAACAACTTAATTAAAGTACTTAAACCAAACAGTTTTGCAGGCTCCAAAATATCTACTCTTTCTATTAATAACAATCAGTTATTTAAAATCGGTAAGGGGATTTTTAATGGTCTTCCATTTAAATCTATCGCTCTTATTGGTAACTTGATCTCTAAAATCGAAGATGGTAGTTTTGCTGATACGGAAGAACTTCGTACTTTGAAACTTGGAAGCAACAAAATTGGCGATTTAACTGTTGCTTCTTTGGGAACACTAAACAATACAGAATTAGAATTAAGTCTTGATAATAACAGTATTTCTAATATTGAATTCAATTCATTCAGGAAAGTTACATTACTTTCATTAAAACTTCACAACAACTCCTTAACGGCTATTAAAAGAGATACATTTAAGGGTGCAGAAATCGGTTTTATTAGTTTGGCGAAAAACCAGATTTCTAGCTTAGAAGAAAACGCTTTTGAAGATGTCAAGGGACTAAATTTAATTGATTTAAGCTTTAATAAACTAGAAGTGTCAGTTAGTTCCAATTCAAACCAAATCAACTTATTTGTCACCCGTGGAGCTAACTTAAGCAAATACAGTAGTGAAACTTTGGGCAAATTGATTCAGGCGACATACGAAAGTCAAGTCGAGTTTTAAATACAAAAAACGTATAAGTTATTATTTGATCATTTTTGCTGTACAAAACGTCGTATTCCTAAATTGTTGGATGTCAATAATACTGTTTCTAATGTTGTAGTTGTATTATATTCTTTACTGTATTGTGGTAGAACTGTTTTTTCAAATTAAAAAAATAATAATTACCTTCCAAATGTCTTTTCCAGAAATAAACTTTTCTTTTATGTATTTATAAATATTTTTGTTTTTCTGTTTTAAATTATAAATCGTTGCTGTTTAAAAATTACACATCTGTTTAATGAGTTTAATTTAAACTTTCGTTTATACAGTGATGAGTGTCTTACAACCCGGCAAAATAGCGGAAAGGATAGAAGACAGATTAAGTTATGAGATAGTACGAGATAAAGCTAGTTCTTAGACGATTCTATTTGACTTCAGTCATAATTATACGGATGACCTCGAAAATATTTTATTTTAATAATTTCTGATGTTAGAATAAATGATTGAATAAATTAAGATATATTGTAGTAAAAAACATTAATTAGTAGCGATTTTAAATTATAAATCTTTAAGTTTATTTAATAATAAAAATAACTCAACTGAAATATTTGACTAAGCTAAAGGTAGGTATGTTCTGTCCGAAAACAATTACTGTGTGTGGAATTGGTGTAATAGTTAGAGACGTGGTCTATTGACAAGAAGATTGGGGTTCAATACACACCAAGGATAAAATTTTTGTTTTACTCAATCAAAAAATAATAGAAAATATTTTTTTTTTATTTTTGTAGAATTTATACTTATTTAAACATTCTTTCACCGTTGTTTTAATTTTGAAGAATTTTTACCTTATATTCGAAAGTACGATGATACTGGTTTTTCAATAAGATATTTATGTTTAACTAACACTTCTAATACTAGTAACGACTGACATAAATGTTTAGTGATTGAAAGCAAAACGATCTCTGCATAATTTCAAATTATTAAAAAACAAAAAAAAAAGTAAACCACATGTGGGTTTTGAACTCTAATCGTCTGCTACGTCTGTGTCGCAGTGTCGAATTCTTACCACTAATCCACGAAGGATTAATAATTATTTCGTGACAAGAGTGTATGAAACTCCTCAAATCACAGTAGAAATTATTCTTGGTTAATAATTTAAAACTTTAGATTAAATAATCACTATTAATTAAATTATTTTATTCACATTTTTGCTTTATTGTGGTCAATAAGTTTTTAATTTATGCGAAACTAAAAAATGGAAATACGTCACACATACGACGTTACACATAATAATTATGACCGAGATGATTTAGCTCGAAGCTAATAGTCCAAGATCCCAGAGCGATCAGACATAACTTATTTTCACACAGATGAAACCTTAGAGTCTGAGTAGCATCTCGTGTGCTTTGAATACCTGCGTATTTATGAAACTTGCTGAGTGACACCTGGGCAGGTACCAGGTGAGGAAGGTAACTAAAAATAAGAGCTATTTAACTTAAATTTACATAACTAATTTTTATACATATTTTGTAGAATATTATTTTGAAAATATTGTAATAAGTGTCAGACACTTGTCATGGACCAGAACTTTTGTCAGACGCTTTAAAACTCCACTAAAATTAAATGAACTTTACTTACTTTTACATGTCTGATTTTTAAATATGTTATTAATGAAACTATAATAAAGTTGTAACGCACAAATTCAAATATTGACGACAAACATTGCCGAAGATCTAACACCAACATGGAATACGATTACAAGTGCTGTAACAGACATCATGAAAAACAACTTAGGGTACAAACGAAATAACAAGAGGCAAAAATGGATGACAGACGAAATACTATTACTAATGGAAGAACGACGAAGACACAAGAATAAACAAGATGGCAGCAATATGTATGAAAACATTAACAGGCAAATAAAAGCAAAAATAAGAATAGCAAAAAATGAATGGCTTAAGCAACAATGTATCGATCTAGAACATTTACAACGACCGCACGACGACCGTAATTTACATAAAAAGCTTAAGGAGACTGCTGGAATATACAGAAAACGAAGACCAACCACCATAGTTAATCAGGATAACCAGATAGTGCTGGGTGAAAAGGAAAAAATTGATATATGGGAAAATTATATCCAGGAGCTCTTCCATGACGCAAGACCCATGAGTGAAGTTTATACAGACGACCAGCTGACTGGCCCTTCAATCACCAAAGAGGAGATAGAAAAGGCAATATTCAATTCAAAAAACAATAAGGCACCTGGACCAGATGAAATCCCATCAGAAATACTCAAATTACTGGATGAAAGGGGAATTTCAGCACTACACAAAATATTTAACTTAATTTATGAAACTGGCTGCTATCCTCAACAGTGGTTACGCTCTACCTTTATTCCCCTGCCCAAGAAAGTCAATGCAAAAAGATGTGAGGATCACAGACTCATTAGCCTGATGAGTCACACTTTAAAGATATTCTTAAAAATACTACATCAAAGAGTATACAAAAAATGTGAATGGGACATCAGTGACTCCCAGTTCGGGTTTAGGCAAGGTTTAGGAACACGAGAAGCAATAGTAGCAACACAGGTGCTGGTCCAAAATTGCTACGATCAGAAGAAGGATGTGTTCCTATGCTTTTTAGATTACCAAAAAGCGTTTGATCGTGTCCAACACCACAAGTTAATGCAGATCCTCAAGAAAGTTGATATAGACCAAAAAGACATAAGATGCATTGAAAACTTGTACTGGCATCAAACGGCACAGTTAAAAATAGACAATTCTATATCCAAACCCATACATATAAGAAGGGGCGTTCGACAGGGATGTGTGCTTTCCCCTCTTTTATTTAACATTTATTTGGAAGCCATATTTCAAGAGTCTCTGGAGGATGCAAAGATGGGAATCAAAGTGAATGGAGTACTGATCAACAACATACGATATGCTGATGATAGTGTCTTAATTTGTGACAACATAGTCGATCTTCAACAACTTGTCACTATAATCGGAGAATACAGTAAGCGAATGGGATTAGAGATTAATACCAAAAAAACCAAATTTATGATCATCTCCAGAAACTTGGATGCACTTGAAAACTCCAACATAACACTGAATACTAAGTCCATTGAAAGAGTGAGTAAATTTAAATACCTGGGATCGTGGCTTTTTGAAGACTGGGCATCGGACAGGGAAGTAAAATGTCGCATTGAGCAAGCTCGACAAGCTTTCGTAAAATTCAAGAAGGTACTGACTTGTTCAGAGTTCGATCTTCAACTGAGACTAAGGTTTACTAAGTGCTACGTGTGGTCAGTGCTGCTATATGGCGTAGAGGGCTGGACACTCAAAACGAGGGATATAAACAGATTAGAAGCTTTCGAAATGTGGCTCTATCGCCGTATCCTAAAAATACCATGGACAGCGAAAATCACAAATATAGATGTCCTTAAAAGAATAAACCAAGAACGCCAACTTTTCGAAACCATCAAGAAAAGGAAAACGGCGTATCTAGGTCACATCATGCGAAATGAAAAATACCAGTTCCTCCAACTTATAATCGAGGGTAAAATTGAAGGCAAGAGAGGAATGGGACGCAAGAAAATGTCCTGGCTCCGAAACATAAGGCAATGGACAGGGATTAACGACATACAATCTCTGATACATATTGCAAGAAATAGAGAATTAATGGAAAATGTGATCGCTAACATCCATTAGTGGATTTGCATCTAAAGAAGAAGAAGAAGAATAAAGTTGTATTGAATCAGTCAGACAAATTAATATGACCAAACATCCCTCAAACACAAAAATTAGTTAACCAGAAGTATGAGCGCGAGAGTGCTGTGCGCATGATCCTCAGAGTAAAAAATTCAAATACATTAAGAATACTTACTGTTTTCGATCCGATTAAATATTTTTGCATCTCTGTTTAAAAATCAGACATGTTAAAGTAAGTAAAGTTCATTTAATTTTAGTTGAGCTTTAAAGCGTTTGACAAAAGTTCTGGTCCATGACAAGTTTTTGACACTTATTACAGTATTTTCAAAATAATATTCTACAAAATATGTATAAAAATCAGTTATGTAAATTTAAGTTAAATAGCTCTTATTTTTAGTTACCTTTCTCACCTGGTACCTGCCCAGGTGTCACTCAGCAAGTTTCATAAATACCCAGGTATTCAAAGCACACGAGACGCTACTCAGACTCTAAGGTTTCATCTGTGTGAAAATAAGTTATGTCTGATCGCTCTATAACGTTTAAAGGTGTGAGACTATCGATAGCGGTAATGTAATGTAATGTAAATTATAGGTTTGTATTGATTATTTCCCACCTCTACGAGTTTCACCTTTTTTATTTCACAAGGTAGCTGTCTTTTCTATCTCTTACGTTAAAAAGCCGGGCGGTAAGACATAAGATCACTGTATAATAATTATTTTATAGATATTAGTAGTTAGTGAGTTAATATAAGTATAATATAACCCTTAGTATAATATAACCTATCTACCATTTTGAAAAATAATATGTATTTGTTTGCGTAATAAATAAAAGTAAAATTATCAAAAGTTTTGCACATTTTTTTAACGCATGTACAAATTTCTAGCACACCAGGAATCAGTTGTGGTTTGGTTATTATACGCCTAATTATGTTTATTATGTTAAACGAATTTACAGCTTCGTCTTCATTAGCAATACTGTCGAGTGGTTTAAAAGATACCAGATCACCTGGTAACAACTTGAATCTAGAAGTTCTTCTTCTTTTTCCTCTTTATAAGCAATTTTGCTTTTTCTTTGGCGGATTAATACCACTGTGGAAGGTTTTCACTCCTTCTGCTGATTGGTGACTTATCTCTTATTATTTTGGCGACCAGTGTCTCCTTAATTCTGTTTATGTGGTTATTCCATTTTTGCTTCTATTTTATGTCCATTTATTTATAGACCGTACATTGCAATTTCTGCTAATGTATTCATTTCTTTTTCGATCTCCCAGTTCTCAACTCATCTCTGCCGTTTTCAGAAGGCTTTGCGTTGTGTCGGGTCTTGTTTCTGAGGCATATGTAATTATTGGTCTTACACTGACTTTATAAATTATTGACTTAATCTCAGTGTTAATGTGTCTGTTTCGCCATATAGTGTTATTAAGGCATCATGCCAGTCTATTTGCTTTTTATACCTGATCTCTCATTTCTTGGTCCAGGTTTCCTCCATACCTAGACAGTGTAATTCCTAGGTATTTGATTTCCATTACTTGTTCAATACCGATGCCATTAATTTCTATTTTACATCTGGTTAGAGTAGATTAGATTAAGAGAGGTGGCCTTTCGGACTATTCCACTGCGACCTTTTCAGAACTATTGTAGTCCTCTAGTTCTAGATAACATTCTCTAGCCTGACCCTTTTTATAAAGTCTAGTAGCTTCGAGACTGTACCTTCCATGTAGCTATTTGCCGGTGGATTTTCTTCTCCTAATGCAAAGAACCGCACATTTGCCAGACTGTCACACTGACATAAAATGTGCTCTGCTGTTTCTTCTTCGAGGTGACAGAATCTGTATAGGTCATCATCTGATAATCCCATCAACTTCAAGTGCCTATTCAGCTTACAGTGCCCTGTTAGAAGACCTACTATGGCCTTGACTGTTTTCCTGTCTTTGCTTATTAGGTCTGCCGTAAATTTTGGCAAATGTTCTCTAATGAACTGTTTTACCTGTCTTTGTCCTGGTGAGTTCCTCCACCATTCCAGAGATTTTTGAGCTAGCCACTACCTTGTAGCCGTTCTTGTTACTGATTTTGCAACTCCGCAAAAGGGTTCCGGTCCAATGAATGGCAATGATGAGCCTTATTTGGCCATTTCATCTGCTTTTTTATTGCCCTTATGACCCTCGTGCCCCGGTACCCAGGTTACCGTAACCTTGCTACGTTCTCCTAGTTTATTTAGGGCACACACGCAATCCCATACTAGCTTAGAATTAACCTCTATAGAATTGAGTGCCTTAAGCGCTGCCTGACTATCTGTGAAGATGCCAACTGAACAGAACGTTCATTCCTATCTTTCTATTTCTTCCACCCAGTGATGGATTGCAGTTATTTCCGCCTGGAAAGCTGTCATATCCTTGGATAGACTTACCGGGAAATGTATGCCTTGATTTGCCCCTACTATGCCGGCTCCCACAACCTCCGATGTTTTTGAGCCATCCGTGTACCAGGTAGCAGCAGCTTGTATGGGTACACCTTTATTACAGTCTTCCCTGGCTGGTATCTTAATTGTGAACTTATTAAAGCTATATCTCGTAACTATTGCTTCGATAGGTTTTCCCATCATAATGTCGGCTTTTAACTCATCGATTAGCTTCTGTTATCAGTACCATGCATCTGGCTTATATGTCGCTGACTATGGCTTAATCTGTGCATCACTGATCTGGCTTCGCCCTTAATAAAGATATGAAGTGGTAATGGATTCAACAGGACTTCCAACGATGCAGTAGGAGTTGTTTTTAAGGCCCCCGTAATACACAAGCATGCTAGCATTTGTGTATTACCTAGCAGCCTTATTGCTCCCACTTGCTGCGTCTTTGTCCACCACGTCACCGAGCCATAGGTTATCATGGGTCTAATAACCCTTTTACATAACCATAGAGTCATTTTGGGGTTAAGTCCCCAATTCTTACCGCACATTCTTCTACATCTGCCCAGGGACATAGTAGTTTTCTGTGTGGTTTTTAAAACGATGGAATGACAACTTAGTGGAAAAACACTAAAAAACAGACAGAGTCATGTCTATATAAAAATAAAACGAATAAGAAGAAGAAGAAGGAGGTTTTTGAAATATACAATAATATACAGAGTATCCTATTTAAGTTATATAGATTGAAGGTGTTTCCAGTAAAAACAAAAGTAATAAATAATAAAGCAACAGATACTATGTATCATTGTAATTGTGTATTATAAAGTTTCATGAATATCGACCTTTTTTTTACATATTTTCATTTGGTTCCAACGCTTTATTCCAACTTTTTTATCCAACCTTGTACACTAGTTATCCAATTTAGTCAATTTTAAAAATAGTGTTAGGTATTTATAATAAAAATCTTTATAAAAATATTTATAAAAATGTCAATTTTAAAAATGATTTATTGTTTATTAATATTTATTGCTCATACATATATAATTTTGTACACAAATCAAACTTTTAAGATCTCTAAAAAATATTTTTTATCTATTCAGAATATACGACCTTCACTTTTTTGTGCTAATATTTATTGTTTATTATTTATATTATTTCAGAAACACGTTAAGCACAGGTATTTATTTTTAGATTATGTAAAACTACTCTTAACCACAGACAATAGTTTACATAAGAATCATTAATTAAAAAAGCAAAAAATTAAGTATTAAGCAATAGCACAGGTACTATTATATATTGTTACGCTCAAGATATTGCAAAATATACAGAAATTAAATATAGCAAAATAAAATGTAAGGATGAACCTGAAGTTAACCAGTATAGTAGGAAAATATTAGCTCTTAAACCCCGCGTCACCCAGGTGAAAAATGTGTGTATAATAACCCAAGTGGGGTACTATTGACCCCATATAAAATTGATTGGAAAAACTCGACAAACATTTTGAACACGAATTTATTTTTTTAAATACCTTATTTGACTATCTAAGTTTTCATAAATAACAGCAATTTTTACCACTGGATTAAATTTAACCGCGTATTACAATTTCTACAAACAAAAAAGACTAGATTCAAAAATTTACAAACAAAAGATAATGATTCAAAATAAGAGATTTTCCAAAAAATTTCTTTCAAAAGGTCCAAATAAAAATATAAAAAAGGACATTGGATATCCAAGCTTGAAAAGAGTTAGAAGTCCCGGAACTGGATACATTCGTCGCAAATGGTGAAGGTTATCTAAACAATAAAAATTTTGGCATTGATCGCACGTTTGTTTAGTTTTCCGCTCAGATTTTCTGGAACACTTTTGATACCGTCAACGTCCCGTACGTTGCTTTTTCGGTGGAGCTTGGTCACTTTCTCCCAAAATTTGAACTATTTTGGAACGTAAATCGCGGATTACTTTTTCGTTCTTCCATAATTGGCTTAACTAATGCTAATCCCAGATCTTCCAGAAATATACGACGTTTCTTTGAATAGTCACTAGTGTTTGTTCCCTAATTTACCTGGCTGTTCATTACAGCTGTGTCGATTAGTGCAAAAAATATTTTTAGTGGCTACCTTCTACAATTATGAGTTACACTGTAACTTCCTGTCAACTCATCCACCGTAGCGAGCCCTCCTTTTGTAAAGTTATAGAAACTTATTATTTCTGGTAAAAGTTTCTCGTTGGTAGATTTATCTTTTTCATCATCGTGATGAACTGATGATAACAAAATCACGTTTTCCCCTTTTTTTGGTACAAAGCATACCATAGTTATATGTTCCTGAAATCCAAATACCGAGGACTTTGGTTGTCTGTTCTTAATCTGTATAAATTCTGGAGGAATCTCTCGCTTGTTTTTCCCCAGAGTTCCTACTGAAGTTAAAGTACGTCGTTCGCACAAAATTTTCACAAGTTTGTAAGAGGTATACTAATTATCGAAAGTGATATTTCGATTTTTAAAACATAATGGGCTAATGGATTATATCTCTAGTTATAAAATGAAACTACACACACACACACACACACACATACACACATTTCGATTTTTACCAGAAATTGGTGCTATCAGTCTTTATACAATATCAATTGGTTTATTGCTTATTTGGTACGGCCCATCTGGCTGAGTCCATGCATAAATTTCCATATTAAAAACAAAGTACGAGAGTCTACTAGAGCCTGAACTTTTATCCCGTTTTTTGCGGGCTTGTTCGGAATATACTGCCGGAATGAGCAACGCCCACGAAAAGACTCTAACTTCTCGTCAATAGTCAAGTACTGTCCTGGTGAGTAAGCTTGTTGACAATTTACGACAAATTTTTCAAAAACTGCCCTAATAGGAGCCAACTTATCAGACTGTTGCCCTTTTTGTCGATTGTGTACAATATCGAAACGTAAGCACTGCAATAAAAATGTAAATCTATTTGAGTGCCATCTCTGAACGAAATGTATCGATTCTTGTACCATTTGTTCGCTAAAGGTCTTTTAGATCACGATTACCATTTCTACATACATCCGCTAGGTAGAGGGGGCCAAATAATGCCTTTATTTCAACCATATTGGTCATGCTACAATATGCTTTATCTTTGTAGGCTAACGCTTTTTTATCTATCAATACATTTGGGCAGACCGTGATACCTTTAAGCATTTCTTCATAAAAAATGAAGCCAGCAATCTAAAAGAGTCTTAGCGTTTTTAGAATATGGTTTGAATTCTGGTAAGTTCGAAATTATGTTCTCTGTCCTCGTTCTTACTGGTTTATTACTATGGTGTTTTCTCCATTTTGTTTGTGAATCCCTACCTAAATAATAACGATATTTTTTATCTTCTTTTCGTTTATTTTCAGAGTCCAATAGTTCTAGTTCCTCAATTTCTTTATTTTGTTTACAATCACGCTGATTACTTATGTGATCAATTTCGTTTTCATCGTCGGAGTCCATACTTTCGTACTCATCATCTTCGAGTTCCTGCCAAAGTGCCAATAGTTTGCCTTGTTTCTTTTTTCGTAATTCATTCTAGAGAAAATAGTTTATATGTACAACAAATAATGCCACGAATTAAAATTGTCTTAGTTACCTTGCGAAGTAAAATTGTGTCTTAAATAGCTGTGTATTACCCATACAATTATGCTAGTTCTAAGTGTGTTGGGGGTACCAATAGACCCCACCTGGGTGACGCCGGGTTAATTTAAGTGCATTTTGAGTCAAATACGCCCGTTAAAAAATTATTAGACTAAATTAGTGACGTTCCTGATAAGGAGTTATATCAGAGACTCTGTAACACAGATTTATCACATATGTATCATGTATATACAACTAGTGGTGGGTTAAACTGTCATTCTGCAGTCACGGGTATAACTGTAATAGTGATAGATCAGTACCAGCAGAGTTGCTTGTACTGAATATTATATAGTATTTTAGTGAAACTTATTTATTGGCTTACAATCTGACTAACTAACAAGTTTTTCGTTATTACTGTTAATATTTTAATTTGATTAACCTGTCCAGACACCTGAAGATGACCAGAAAGTTGTAGTGGTCGTAACCGGTCATCCCAGGCTTAAAAAAATTGACTTTATGTCTAAAATTTACTTATACAACCCTTTAAATTACTTAAATACTACTTAGAAAATTGTTTATCAATATGCTGAGTACTTTGACATAAACTTTAACGTCCTGTATCAGGAGCAAATATTCCTGATTTTATCATTTACCACAATGGCGTTGGAGATGGCATCGTCTGGAGTGTAGACATGGCTTAATTAAATCCGGAATCGTTTGATATAATTTAACAGCATAGGACTCGCATCGTTATCAAATTATGAAAACCGATGCTACGCTCAGACATTAGGAAACGAACTAATTTAAAGGAGAATAACATAATATTCTCCGATTAACAGGGTAAATGCTTTTATTGTCCAACTTAAGTTATAGTGGTAATTTTTAAGATGCTTTAGCCAAAAAGTTCTTTCTTTGATGCTACAAAAGTTCTTCCAACAGGACCGGCTTGTGTGATATGTTGTGCATGGTTATGCGACACAAATAAATGTTCATATATACAGGGTGGCGCACCGAAAACGAAACAGATGCATTTACTGGCAGATGATTCCTTTTTAAAAAAAACGCTTGGACCCGTCGATTTTGTTATCGAGGGGGAAACAAAATTGGCATAAAATCACATTAACATTTGCAGCCCCCTAAGCGGGGGTGGCACCATCCCTAAAATCTTAAATGGAAAGGGGGGTCGAATGATCCATCATTTAAAAGGTCTTTCAACTCCCTTTATAATGATGTAAAATTCATGTACTTCAATTCAGTAGTTTTGGAGATTTATTGATTTAAAGTTTAAATACATCATCGTAAGAGGAGATCAATACATAGCAGCAAAGTTGTTAAAAAATAAAGAATGAACTGACCTGTCAGCCAGTAAATGTTGAAAATGACCACCATTACTTTCCATGCAATAATAAAGATTTTGCTGAAAACGTTGCCGGACATTTTGCAATATTTGAGGAGTAATTTGATGGCACTCATTCACAATTCTTTGTCGTAAATCTTCTAAGGATGTTGGCTGAGTAGCATAGATTTTGCTTTTTAAGTAACCCCACAAAAAGAAATCCAAAGGTGATGAACCTGGCGATCTTGGGGACCATTCAACGGCACCTCTTCTACCAATCCATTGACCTGGAAAGGTCTGATCTAAATAATGCCGAACTCTTAATGCGTAATGTGGTGGGGCACCATCCTGTTGAAACATCAACATATTCTCAACGTATCGACCATCATTCTGATTTTCAATTATATCTGTTAGCGCAGGATCTATGGCATTTTGCAGTAATTCCAAATACATTTCAGCAGTCAAATTTCCAGGTAAGAAAAAAGGACCAACCAAATGATCGCCAAAAATGCCAGCCCAAACATTTAATTTTTCTGGCTGCTGTGTGTGTACCTCATGGTAAATTCTGGGATTAGAGTCCGACCAATATCGACAATTATGACGATTTACTTCGCCGTTTAAAAAAAAGGAACATTCGTCGGAAAAGCAAATGTTAAATAAAAATTGTTCATCGTTTGTAATTCGTTCACTCATAACTTCACAAAATTCTAATCGCTTATCAAAATCGTCTTCATTAAGTTCTTGTACAAGGTGAATTTTATACGGATGAAAATTATGGGCCTTTAGAATCCGTTGGATAGTACGTCGACTAACACCACACGAAGTTTGCAATTTGCGGGTACTTAATGTAGGATCTACAATAACTTGCACTAAAACCCCCACTTCTGTTGCTTCGTTCCTTATAGGATTTTCAATATTACGTTTTTTATTGGCGACTGATCCAGTTTCCCGAAATTTAGCTACACGTTCTAGAACATATTTTCGGTGCACATTATTGTTCTCATGTCGCTCATTAAAAATTTGTGCTGTTCTATTAGCGCACTGATTATTTCCGAAAAATATTTCAATAATTTCAACCCTTTCTGCCGTGGAATATACCATGGTTAATTTATGTATAAAGCAATAAATGATATTTTAACAACAAAGATTGGTCAAATCAATAGCAAACTAATGTACTATTTCCTATTTAAAATAAGTACGTGGCATTCTCTACTTATCTTTCTTCAAGAAACAACTTTTTTTGTCACAAAGAACACTTCAATTGCTATTTTTATTATTAATAAACCATGGGCGTAGTAAATAAAAGCATTTACTTATCAAGAAAATGCTTTTACTCAAATTTCTTCTGAAAGAAGTACAAACTAATTTGATGTACCTATTAAAGTCTACTTTAAACTTTAAATCAATAAATCTCCAAAACTACTGAATTGAATACATGAATTTTACATCATTATAAAGGGAGTTGAAAGACCTTTCAAATAATGGATCATTCGACCCCCCTTTTCATTTAAGATTTTAAGGATGATGCCACCCCCGCTTAAGGGGCTGCAAATGTTAAAGTGATTTTATGCCAATTTTGTCTCCCCCTCGAAAACAAAATCGACGGGTCCGAGCGTTTTTTCAAAAAAGGAATCATCTGCCAGTAAATGCCTCTGTTTCGTTTTCGGTGCGCCACACTGTATACAGTGTATTTCAACGAAAATTTGACCTGCCCAGAAACTCAAAAACGAAGAGTTTTTCCAAAATTTAAAAGAACCCCGTCAATTTGGTATTGGAAAGGTGAAGAATTTTCATGCAAAACCCCTACTGTCCCACATCAACGCCTTTTTTTAATAATAAATGTGGTCGACCGGCACATCATTTGAAAGGTACTTTTTTTTCTCTACATGATACCCTATATGTTTAAAATGACCTCCTGTGACCTCTATACAATAATACAGTCTATTTTCAAAGCCCCTTCATACATTTGCCTCCGGTGTTAATGTTCGGCGTTCTGCCACAATTCTTTTGTCGCAACTCCGCAAGATCTGCAGACGGAATGGCGTATATTTTTGATTATAGATATTTCCACAAAAAAAAATCCAAAGGCGAAAGAACCGGTGATCTGGCCGGCCACTCTATTGGACCCCTTCTATCAATTAAATTGGCAAACGTTGATTCAAAAGTTGTCTTACGCATATGGTGAAATTCCCTTCCACTCGATATAGATTTTCAACCATGCCGATATTCCAATTCTTAAAAGGAATAAGGAAAGATATTTAACGATACTTCTTGGGGTCAGCGACCGCCGCTACCTGCGTATATAATTTGGATATTATCAGAACTAGTTGAGAAAAAGCCTTCACAGAAGTCGGTCGCAAAATCTTGTAAGCTGAAATCGCTAGCTCGCAAAATACTCGCTTCGTTTATTAATGTATTATATTTGCAACTAAGTAGTTCGCATTGCATTATTCTTAATAAATATTATCAAGCCAATCATTCATAGTAATCAGCGTTTCCTAAAACCGCAGTTATAATTTCCATATAAACACTTCATTTATTCAAACCAGCAGTGTGGCCAGTAGTTCGCTTTGTATATATAAACGACATTCCGCTAAGAAATTCTACTTGTAATTATACATAAAAGTGAAAATAGCCTCAGTTAAAAGTGTAGTGAAATATCCCATAACACAGTGTTTCCGGACAGCTATCAGAAATTGTTATTTAATCTTAGCAATAAATATAAGTTAGTGTTTAATCTGTTTTCCATTCTACTCTTCTATTTCTTATCCAGTTCTGATGTTTTCCACTTTGCATCTACGTTGTATATCTGTACTTCTAGCTCTGTCCCATAGTGTGTTACCATCAATTTGCAAATGTTCTCATCTCTGCTGTTTCTAACATCCTTTTTGTCCTCTCTGTGTCAGGTCTTGTTTCTGCAGCATATGTTATTATTATTCTGATGACTGTTTCGTTAATTCTATCTTTCGTTTCTTTCCCGATATTTTATTGCTCGATATTATTTCATTATGGCAGCCTGCGGCTCTGTTTGCTCCATTCACTTGATTTTCCACTTCAGTTTCGAGCTTTTCGTAGCTAGAACGAAATTGAAAGTGCAAATAAATATAGAAAATTACCAATTTAGTCTGCTTGGTATCATTTTAATATTTAATCTTTTTAACACTAAAAGAATTGTTTTTAATTTTAAGAATATATCTGATTTCATTAGCAGTAATTTGTAGAAAATAATGCGATCTTGTTACAAAAGTTTTCTGATTTCCTTTTATTTGACACGCAAATTATTATATGGAGACGTGAACTTATTTTCCAATTTATCCTGTATTTTAAATCACTTTCCTTTGTCCGTAAGCCTACAGTTTTATTTAAAAATAGGCTAATTTATGTTTAATTATGTGTTGGTGTAAATGAGATCTTAATAATAATGATCAGCTTGTTAGGGCTCCCTTAATATCCAGAGGGTGCTAACGACAAACAATAATCATAAAACATTTGTTAAACAAAGTATATTATGCAAGTTAACAATTATCGTGCGAAGGTCTAATGGAACTTTAATAGGTTTGAAATCCAGAAGTCATAGCGGTAAAAGCGACGACTTAGGGATTTGAAACGGTTGTATATTGGTGTAATTTTCAAAGGCGCAATATAATATATGAGAGTAATTAATAAGCACATTGGAAAGTTACATTAAGATCACATTTTTAAGAGGACTAAAATGGACCAAAGTGTTTTCGCACTGTATCTCGTAAATTAGCAACCGTACAGAAAATTTAATAACACATTATTTGTAACAAATTAAACCAGTTCCCAACTTTATGACGACAAGCAACTACAATTCCTATCAACAAGAATGACTCATCTCCAAATCTTCTAGAATCATATAGACCAATTTCTCTCACTTTTTCACTTTGTAAACTGTTAGAAAAGATGGTCGATAAACGCTTACTATGGTATCTAGAAAGAAATAATATTCTTGACCCATTCCAAACAGGTTTCAGATCAAATCGAAGTACAATGGATAACCTGGTCACACTACATACTGGCATTGTTAACCCATTTTCCTTCGACACTGTACAAAGACCTCTAATTCTAGAAAAATTAACGGAATATAATTTAACTGGTAATATTTATTTATTTTAAAAATTTTTTTTAACAAGTCGATATTTTAGAGTATTAACAAATGGAAAAATATCAAAACCACACGCTTTGGACAACGGTTTGCCTCAGGGCTCAGTTTTAAGCACTACCTTATTTTTACTTAGCATGAATGACTTTTCCTCATATATAGAACCACCAGTCAGGTACTCGATATATGCTGATGATATTATATTATACTGCCAAGGCAGAGTCACATCTACCACCTGCACCTGCTACAAAACGCAATAAACAAAATAGACACCTGGTCTACGCGTGCTGGATTTGTGTTTTCAGCTCCTAAATCCAAAGTAATTCACTTTACCAAAAAGCATAGACCTAATCCACCTTCTATAACTCTAAACGGACTTCGTTTAGAAACAGTTAATTATTTGACACTTCTTGGTATCACCTTTGATAAAAAGCTTATCTGGAGACAGCATATTCAGAAACTTAAAGGAAACTGTATCCAAAGAATCAATTTACTTAAATCTCTTGCTAGCTTCTCTTGGGGAGCTGACGAAGAATGTGTTCTAAACATATATAGAGCGTTAATTCGCTCTAAGCTAGATTACGGCAGTATTCTTTATATGGCATCTAGTAGCTCCCTACTAAAGTCTCTAAACACGATTCAAAATACATCCCTACGACTATGCCTCGGTGTTTTCAAATCAAGCTCCGCTGAAAGTGTGTGCATTGAATCTTCAGAGCCACCACTCCATCTAAGAAGGCAGCAGCTTCTACTTTCATACTTTGTAAGAATATCAGCAAACCCAAGTAACCCGGTAATAAATCTAATCAATCCCATAGAACCTCCCCCAGCAAACGCATTCAATCAGTCTCTCACATTACCACAAATATTATCTCCTTTATCAGATTCCATCAACCTTTCCAATACTACTTCTATTTATACTCCCAAGACAGCTCCATGGATGCACAATCTTCCAATATTCAATACTGATTTATGCAGATTTAACAAAACAGAAACCCCAAACTCAATTCTTAAAAAATCCTTCCAAAACATCATTAACTTAACACAATTTGATGAGATTTTATACACCGATGCGTCCAAGAATGAAGACTGTTGTGGCTTGGCTGTGTCCACACTGACGACGACAATAAGCTCTGTGCGATTGCCTAAAAGTTGTAGTATCTATACCACAGAAATATATGGAACACTCTAAGCATTAAAGACTTCAATCCATCCTACTTTAAATGAAAGCATACAAATCGCCATTTGCACTGATTCTCTTTTCTCGATTCATTCCATAAGATGCATTTTCTCAAAAAACCCACTAGTGCAGGAAATCTAAACCATCTGTAACCAACTATATTCTGCTAACATAAAAGTCATAATGATCTGGAATCCATCTCATGTTGGTATAATGGGAAACGAAAAAGCAGACCAAGCCGCTAAAGCAGCATGTTCTTCTGACATAGCCTTCAAAGAGGTCCAAATCCATACGGATCTTAAAATATTAATAAAACAAAAAATCCTCAGCTCATGGGCGGACCTGTGGAGTAAAATAAAAACTAAGCTGCATGACGTTCAACCCAACTTATCTCGCGTCAATATCTGCTCTATAAACAGGAAAGAAAAATCAGTTATTCGCCGACTACGAATAGGGCATACACGTCCCACACATGGATACCTTATGGCATCAGAAAACCCTCCAGTATGCCACCACTGTAATAGCCTCCTTTCCATCAAACACGTGATAGTGGACAGCTGCCAGTATGATTCTTCCAGAAACAAGCACAGCCTTAAAAGAAATCTAAAAGACATTCTCAGTATTCCAAACCGTTTTGACAGTGTTCTTAGATTTTTAAAAGAAACAAGTTTAATTCAGCTAATATAAACAGTGCATAGTGATAAGCTTTATTGTTCTAACCTTTCTAAAAAAAATGTTCATATTTAATTCTTGTACCCATACCTATATAAAATATGTATTATGTTGTAAACTACTGTACCCGTGTCAATGACCATAAGCTGTCGAGACACGTTAATTTTAAATAAAAAAAGAATAAATTTGCCTCAATTTTATGTATCTTACTTTTTAACATTAAGTTGAAAATAAAAAAGTTATAAACAAAAATAACTAAAAGCCTAAAATGTTAAGAAATATAAAAATCATAAAATTTATAGAAATAATAATTTATATCGCAATTTACTCGAAATAATAATTTTTCTAAGTCTAACTTTCGTTTTATCTAAATCCTTGTAAACTTAAAGAATATTGACCTACCTCTGGGAGTTCGATAAGGCCGGGGCGAAAATTCGCAAATTTCCGTTGATAAAAGGAAATTGTTTAATCCTTGTAATACTCAAGAGGGTGGAAACTCAGATCAGAGAATGCGGACATTTGCAACAGGACTTTCTGACAAGCCTAATTATGTTCCCTGATAGTTCATGCGTTAATCAGCAGGTCTCCGGGGGTTAAGAGGAGAGACTCATTTTTGGGCATTACTCAACTTTGCTCGTTCTTTTAAGTGTTCAGTATAATTCAGATAAACAATTACATTGGCGTAACCTACCATCGTATTTAAGGATATCAGTGTTGTTTTTAATTCATTTTAGTGTTTTATTAGACGCTACAGAAAAAAATTGCCAAACAAATAACGCCAAAAAATTGCTTTTATACGAAGTTTCAAAAACTTGAAATTTTTTATTCATCGTACAAACTACATAATCTAAATTACACATTTTTTAAAACAACTACAAAGCTACTTATTAACATTACAATCAGCATTCAATAAATAAATTGAAGAGCTTAATGTGAAACAATGACAAGCCACACATGAGTTCAAAAAGAGTTAGTGCTATGATCGGTTAAAGTAATAGTATAACAAGCCACTAAAAATTTATTTCAGCCCGTCGTTAATAGATGACGCGACAAACCTATGGTAACAGTGTTGCATAGATCTAGTTTGTCTTAGTATCTACTCGACATAATGACAAGCCACATCAAAATGGCGAACATGGGCGAAAGCGATTCAGATATTTCTGTGAGTTCTGACGATTCTAGTAAGACAAATACTGAAGTTCAGTCGACATTCGATGACAGTGACCGTGATCCTGACTATGTATAATCTAGAAGTGACTCAAGTGATGAAAATACAGCGGTACGTAATTTTTTTGTTAAATGTGGCTTGTCACATTATTACCATTAAAGATTAAAGTATGATTGTTGTGGCTTGTGACATGGCTTGTTATATTATTGCATTTTGTTGTAGGATAATGAACAAGGTCCGTCAAGAAAAAGGACAAAACCAAACACACCCGACAAAACACCAACAAGTCGATGAACACAAAGCAATGAACACTGTTATTCAAGATCAAAAAGAAAAATTCGACGAAATTTAGGGCAACCATATGTAAGCGACAAAACGAAAAAAAAATGTGCCTGGTCGAGAATTGGGACCGCCTTGCAGTTGCACTGCAAGTGTAGGGAAAAGCTTTAGGGCCACGAGAGCAATATTTTTAACGAATTCTGGAACCTCGGTTCATGGGAGTTACAAAATAGCTACTTATTCGGATGTATAGATATTGTTAAGAAGAAAAGGTCCTACCGAAAGAAGAAAAAACATCAAGAATCGCATAGAAAGAGCAATGCAGTCTACTCCATTAATGTTAATGGTGAAACTACACGTGTCCGTAAAACAAAATTTTTAAATATCCACGGACTTCAAGCTTCTAAGGGCAGAGTAAATAACATTGTTCACAAGAAGATAGAAGGAAATCTAGTGCCAGAAAAAGACAACAGAGGAAAGCATACAAACCGTGTGAACAAAATATCTGATTCTGAAATACTAAGTGTTAAAAACCACATACATTCGATTACAAAGTATTAAAGTCACTACAGTCGACACAAGAACATGAATAAAGTTTATCTGGATCATAACATGAGTATAGCCAGTCTCTATTTGGATCTATATGTCCCTTGGTGTACAGAAATGGGAATTGAACCAGTCAAGGAGCATACTTACCGTAAAATATTTTGTACCGAGTATAATATTGGATTCAAGCTGCCAAAATCAGATACTTGCAAGACATGCGACGAAATTAAAATCCAAATAGAGTCAGCAAAATCAGAAAAAAATGATTATAACAAATTAACAACAAGACTTAACTTGCATAAGTTTAAGGCTCAGGCAATGCAACAACTACTGAAGAGCGAAACAGCCCAGTCCAAAATTGATAACAGGACATGTGTTATATCGTTTGACTTGCAGCAAGCGTTACCGATTCCCAAATTAACCACTGGTCCTGCATTTTATTGCAGGAAAATCTGGATGTATAATCTAGGAATCCATGATTGTACGGAAGACTCTGGTCATATGTTTGTCTGGACGGAAAACATTGCAAAAAGAGGAAGTGATGAAATTGCATCAATACTCATAAAATTTCTAAGCTCAAAGATAGGTGAAGTAGAGCATCTCGTTTTCTTCACGGATAATTGTCCCGGGCAAAACAAAAACTGGCTTTTAATGTCTTTATGGTTCCAGCTAGTGAAGGAACAAAAGTTTAAGTCTATTACACACCATTTTTTAGTCAGCGGACCCACTTACCTTCCCTCCGACAAGGATTTTGCTCTTATAGAAAAACGACATAGAAAGTATGCTCCGCTTGTGTACTCTCCTGAGGAATGGCAAAAAATTATAAAAGAATCTAATAAAAAGAAGCCCTTCAACTTAACTGTTATAAAGCAGGAAGATTTCCTCAATGTACAACCACTCTTAGAGAACACTAAAAAGAGTACTCGCACTGATGACCAGCAATCTTTGGATTTTTCCAATGTTTTTTCTTTTTTGTTCATAAGTGATAACAGACAAGCATTTTACGTTAAACATTCGGTGAATGGTACCTACAACCCCGTCAGTGTTGTCAAGAAGGGACGTCCTAATGTGCTTACTGTATCTGCTTTAAAACAGAAGTATATTGAGCCCATTCGGATTGCAAAAAAGAAACTCGAAAATGTAAGATCATTATTACCCTACATACCTTCAGTGTATCATCCATTCTACAAGAGTTTACAAGAGGATGTCAGCCCTGATGTTGCTGATGAGGTCGCCGAGTTGGTTGATTAAATAAGATTTTGGGTACTTATCATTAATGTAATAATGTAACAAGCCACATTTTTTTTAAATAAAGACTGTTTTTATCTCAACTTTGGAGTAATTTTATTAATATTGTTATAAATATAGTTCCATAGCGCAACATGCACCCACATATCTAAATTAAAAGAACAAAAGTTGTTACTGGATTTTATAATATTATTTTTAACATTCAAAGTCAAATATCTCACTTTTGCCTTTTTGAGGCTTGTCATTGTTTCACATTAAGCTCTTCAATTTCTTTGTAATTTTCTGGGTCCAATTTTTCTCCGTTTTTAAAAAGAGGTTTTTAGGATATTTGAACTCCATTCTTGAAAAATTCTAGTTGACAAATCTGTTTCTCCTTTTTTTTTTAATTGCTTTATTGCCAAATTTCAGTAAGAACCTAAGAAAGTATTCATTGAATTCTGGCAGGCAACGGCGGAAGAAATCTTTTTTGGACATCTTGTCACGGAACAAGACACCCTTCCGGCCGAGTAGGATACTATTCCAGAAGAGCCCAGGGTAGTGCCAGATTAACCGTGTTCCGGCTAAAACCTTAATTACCGTTCCAGAAAGGTAGTCTTGCCACTCAAAATAAAAAACTAAAAATTTATAAATAACCAGACCTATTACCGTAAATCAGAAAATGTTTCAGACGTTAGGCTATAAATATTAACCATAAATTTCAGATCCCTGGCTTAATTTCCTCCTCTGTTCTCCTGCTCCTTTTTCTTCATTACTTCAGAAATCAGACAGTGTACTTCTCTTCATTTTTTCTCTGCTCTCAACATTATGTTTACAACGTTTCTTTCATCTAGCCCGAAACCCATTCGCCTCTCGAAATCTCCTCTATCACTTGCCCATCTCTGGCAGTTAAACATGTGGGCGGGAGCCTCCGGTACCCCACAAACAGTACAGTCTGCTGAGGCAGATTTGCCTATTCTATTTGTGAAGGTGCCAAAATTCCACATCCGGTCAAAAACTGCATCAGGAAGTAAGTCTAGTTTCCTGAACTTACATTCCACCACGGCCTCAGATCAGGAATAAGCTCCTTCGTCCACCTTGCCTTTCCGCTATCATTCGCTAATTCTCACTGCCACTCTACTATCGTTCTGTCTATCTCATTTTTATCTATATTTACATCCATCCTCCTCGCTTACCCCCTTGCTCGCTCTTTGCACAACAAAACGGTCGGTATTACCGCTCCAATGACATATAGAGCCTCAGAGAACTATTTTTATGACCGGTGTAGTAGACAGTAGACTGTGTGTAACTACTAATTCACAAAATTAATTTTTAATGTAGGTATGTTACAATTAGGCATAGACACAATATATTCTGTAGAAATATATTGAAACTATTCATAAAAAGGTATCGTAAATTATTTTGTCTTCTGATTTTGGATATTACATGTTTTATTTATAGATATTTTAGGAATATTAGGTAAGATATAATAAAGTTTAATAGGAAAAACCTCAAAAAACTTGTTGTGTTGCTTTTGGTGCACGCCAATTAATATTCCGCCATAGGTGATCGATTTTTAAAGAACTAACTGACATTAAAAAAATAATTTAATTTGACAAAATTAAACTGCATCCACTAAAAGGTTAAAAATGTAATTTTTATTATAATGAATTATAGCTTGATACTATATAAACATATTATTTAACATGCTACAAGAAAACAGTTGCAGAATCTTATTATGCTTCATTACAGAGAAAAATTCGAGATTTCATCAAAACAAAAAATTCGGGAAAACTTTTTATATAGTACAAAACCTTGAATCCTTTGCCATGGTGGTTGGTATCATTATATAATTCTGATCAGGAATAAATGGAATACAAAGTGGTCATTTTTTTTATTTTCAAAATATTCTAAAAACAATTCATACCATGCTAATCAGTAATCTGCTAAAGAAAATTGTCGTTTACAACATAATATAAAAATAAAAACGTTTTTGTCTAATGATGATCATTGGAATCGTATTTGGTTAAAATCCCCTGTAGCATATTCTGACCGTATATGTCTGCCGAGCCATATTCACCACATCTCAACCCTATTTAATTTCCCGGGGGAATCCTCATCACCATAACTCTTCTTGTTGAAATTTATAATTCATAAATGTTCATGGCGGCATCGACGTGGCTGCTAGACCATCTTGGATAATTTCTGGAAAACACGATATTCCAGAACCATCAATTTACTCCAGCTACTTTAAAATAGTCAGACGCGATGAACAGTCATTAGGACTTTATAGTTTATTTACAAGTTACGAACTTGGAGGTTTAACTTAGGTTACGGTCGTCGTTTATTTCGAATTACGACTTGTAGTAAATGACAGATTTAAGATCAAAAGTGAGGTTCGGCATTAACAAAAACAGCTATAAACTTATAATGGATCCGTGATTTACTGGATCTGTCGAAATAGTTGGAGGCGATTTAAATTACAGTTTGTACAGGATATTGCAGAAGCAGAGCACAAATAAATAGTGGAGTTTTCATTGCTACTGGCTGGTTTAATTACAGACAGTGCTTAAAATCTAATGTAATCAGAAACTAAAATTAGACTAAGTTTTGGTTTGCACAAAACGTAGTAAAGCTAACAATAAAACCAATTAACTAGATTAAATGATTACATTTTTTATTCCGATATAATTTCCAATAGTGTCCTTAACCCTAGAACAGCCCAGTTCTTTCATCCAACAGTGGGTTCTCAAAAACCCTAAGTGTTTTTTTTAGTAATAAATGTATTTTATTTTTTTTCTGCCGTATGTAGTACAAAACAACAAGCAACAATGTCTTATATTCAAAATATGTATATTAAAAAAAATATTTCTCATTAGATTTGATAAACGTGAAAAAAACATACTTACTTTTACTTTATCGTGTCCGGACATGCCATCTTTCTGCCAGACAGTTTCTGCCTGTAAAAAGATGTTCCATATTCTGTGTTTTTTCAGTCACAGTCCACATCATCTTGGTCAATTTTTCCCTATTTAGCCATGTTTGATTTTACTGGAGCGATCCCCGTTCATATCCTATTCATAGTTTTCCACGTTTTAAAGTCTAGGGACTGGCCGATCCATTGAACCTGGGGAAGAG
The DNA here is from genome assembly GCF_040954645.1 of Diabrotica undecimpunctata. Classification (NCBI taxonomy): domain Eukaryota; kingdom Metazoa; phylum Arthropoda; class Insecta; order Coleoptera; family Chrysomelidae; genus Diabrotica; species Diabrotica undecimpunctata. The sequence continues at coordinate 2,896,617 of NC_092809.1, read as the reverse complement.
AAAAATACTCAGGCGATTCATCTTGCACTGTTCAAAGGAAGCTTTTCCTAGATTTTAGTCGCTTTAGTGGTGTTCGAGCTTTGTATAGGGCATGCCGCTAGTCCGCAATCTGTTTAATTTTCTTTATGTGCTCTGTAACGCCTCTGTGTGTTGAGGGTTCTGCAAAACCTGCTGCTTGATATAGATTTGAGCGTTGGTTTAATGCACTTCGTTACTATCCTGCATGTCTCATTTAGACCATTATCAACTTTTGGTGTGGGCAGATTTGCCACAAACGGGGCACGCATATTCAGCAGTTGAGAAACACAGTGCCTGTGCCGTTGTTTTTAAAACGCCAAGACGTGCGCCCAATTAACTTCCCGTTAGCTTTCTGAGTATGCTGCTCCTAGTTGTTACTTTCCCTCTTGTTTTTATGCAATGTTGTTTGTAGGTGACGGATCGATCCAGAGTTACTCCAAGATATATAGGTTGGTTTCTGTATTCTAATGTATTACCATTTCACCCAATTTTCAGTTTTCGTTTGGGTTTCTGGCAGACTTGGGTTTTGGAGGGATTGAGTCTCAGGGAATTCCGCAGGTAGTACGCTGTCATTGTTTTTAAGGCAGTTTCGAGTTTCTCCTACACTTCTTCAAAACTATTTTTTTGAGCACAAATTGCAAGATCGTCAGCATAGAGTAAGTGCTTGGTTTCGGTCGGCGTAGGTTGGTCGTTTGTGTATATACTGAAGAGCATTGGTGCTAAAACACTTCCCTGTGGGAGGCCATTTTTTTAACTGTCCACCTACTTACTTTACCCTCCAGCATAACCAAAAAACGTCTGTTTTGCAATAAGGAATATACGACCTTACCCAGATGGTGGCCATTAAGAGTGTCGTATAATTTGCGGAGCGATGTTTTGTGCCTTACTGTGTCATAGGCTGCTGCAAAATCTACGAAAGCAGCCCCTGTTATAAATTTTTCTGCAAAGCCCTCCTCAATGTGTTCTGTTAGTGCGAGGACTTGACCGGTGCAAGATTTGCCGGGTCTGAATCCTTCTTGTTGTGGGATGAGGTGCTTGTCGACATTTTTTTTTATTCTGGCGAGTATGAGTCTCTCGTATAGTTTGAAAAAGTACACAACAGCGAGATAGGTCTGTAGCTACTGGGGTTTTCTGGGTCCTTTCCTGGTTTTAACAAGGCGGCTACTTTAGATTTCATCCATGATTTTGGAATTTCGCAGGTTTTGCAGCACGTGTTATAAAATTGCAAGATCCAGTTTTTTGCTCCTTGACCTAGATGCTTTATTTGTTCACTGCATATATCATCCACACCTGCAGCTTTCGCGTTTTTTAACCTGTTCATACCATCGTGGAGTTTTGTTAGTATAAAAGTGTTTGGGTCCTTATATCGGTTCGTATTTCTTCCATTTATAAGGAGTTGAGCAGCGACTTGGTTTGCTGTAACCTTGCAAGGTGATTTATGTTCTTTTGGATCACCGCTAAGTTTTTTTACAAGGTTCCATACTATTTTGCTACTATGTATTATGTCCATTTTTTCCAGGGTCTCAATCCACTTGTTTGGTCAAGATTTATTTTACTTTTAAAGTGCCTAATGTAACATCATTTCGTTGATAATATGATGGGTCTATAGTATTTTTAAAATTCTTCTAAGAAGCCACATCTCAAAAGCTTCTAGCTTTCTCATCAAGTTAGCTCACGCAATAAGATTTCTTCCTATGGGGATATGGGAAAAATATTGTATACAAAACTAAACCCCTCGACGTAGCTGACCTAAATAGCCCAGTAACGCTTACCATTAGATCGGTCACGCTGAGATGTTGAGTAACGTTAGAAGAAATTTCTATTTAAGATTAGGATTTTATCAAGACATTCGCGGTGAGCTTTGTGAAATCTCCTACATTCACATTATTGTAGTTTTTTTTGTTTTATACCAATATCAAGAAATAAATCGTATCACTAATTAGTTTTTTAGTGTGCTATAACAAATTTAGATCGTAACTCTAAAAGCACTTAATATTTCCAAAAAATTTAGTATAGGTATATAACATGTATATTGTACATGGAGTATATCTAGAATACTTTGGGGAATCCAAAAATTAAATAGTATATTATATTGTGCTACATTTGAAAAAAAAAGTTGGTATTAGCCACTGTTACATAACACTGTATAAAAAAATTTTATTGTAAAATTTGGGCTACTAAAAATACCAATCGAGACGCGTCCGAGCGCTTTTTTAACACGATGCCATATTATAATAATTATCGAATTTATTACATTTGGATATTCCACCCTATATAATAAGAAACTCCAAGAAGAATATAAGTTTGTAGCGCAGTTTAAAAATACACAATGGCGTCTATTTTTTGCTAACCAAATATTTCTGCATATAGATAGTAGAATATATGTATTTCGTATTTCCTTTTGGTACGTACGCCAAATTCGATTTTAATTGAAGCAAGAAGTACTCATTTATTTGTCTTTAAAATATGTTTAATCAGAAACCACCACGGGATGTCATAATCACAAAAGTGAAACTCATAATGTTCTCAGGCGTGTTTTAAGTTGTTCGACAGAGAGGGAAAGAGAAGGAATTTAATATTCTATTTAGATTACTTTTTCGGCGGATACAGCCGAGTGTGTTACACACGCATATATTGAAAATAGGGTGGTGAACGCGTAGTAAGCAAATGGGGTCCGCCAGAAAACCTACTCTCCGAATTATTATGTTGAAGGAAGGAAGGTAGCATATCATCATCCCGAAGGGAGAACCAGTACCGGGCTAGGTCATTTTACTATTACAGATTATTGATTTGTCAGGTGTTGCCAAATACGAAAAATATGATAGCTTATTTGGCATATACACTGTAGCCATTTGTTTACTAATAAAACGATTTTCTTAGTCAATTTTAAATGGACAAAAAATATTAATCAAGCACACTGCATGTTACAATTTTATCAAATTTGTTTCCCGAAATATTGCAAGGTGCAAACCTTGATGTAGGAATGGGACAATTGAGAACTCGTTTCTGGCGGGAAGAGCTGGATGCGCTACCACTGCTACAGGCAGGCTGCGGCTCAATTGAACAAAAGTTTGTCTTTAACAAACCCTACAAAATTAAAACAAGACAGCATATGGAGACAAACGTGGCAAATGCCTATTGCATATACACCAATGGCTCAAAAATGAAAGAAGGCTCAGGATGCGGGATATACCGCAGATTGCTGAACCTATGAATAAAGTGGGGTATGTGCAAAAATGCCAGAGTAGTTCAGACAGAACTGACTGGTATCTCCATAGCAGCAAAAGAGATAACTCAAAAAGGTATGGCAGGGAAAACTATAATAATCTGCACAGATAGCAAGCAAGCGCTACTAACCTTAAATAGACCACGTGTCACATCAGGTTTAGTAATGGAGTGTCACGAGTCACTAACTCAAGTTTTGGATAGTAATACTATCATCCTGAGGTGGGCTAAAGGACACAATAGAAATAAAGGCAATCGCATTGCTGACCAATTATCTAGGAAGGTGGCAGGCCTGACTCTTAGGACTTGGGGATCTTTTTGGTTGGTCAACTACAACAATCGCAGAAATTGTCAAATGTCACTCCCATACACAAACCGTAAAAAGATGGGAAGATGGGCAAGGATGTACACTTGCCAGGGTGATACTAAGTAACCTTGAAGAGTCAACATCAAAGAAGTACTTGGGAATGACCAGTAAAGACCTACGTTTGGCAGTTGGTTTTTTAACTGGTCATTGTCAACTAAGCAAACACTTTCACATACTGGGGCTAGCAGACACACCTCTATGTAGGAAGTGTGAACGAGAAGACGAAACTGCAGAGCATGTCCTATGTGAATGCTTGGAGTTATCGTTAATACGAAAGTACGCGTTCGGCGAGTCCTGGCCCACACCTGCCCATATAAGAGAGATGTCTCCTGGTGATTTGTCCACCTTCCTAGAAATGGCAGGATGGACAATGAGCTAAGGGTGATAGCTCCCTGGGAGGATGCACAATGAGTCAATTGTGGCCTAAGTGCTGTGAAACTTAACTCGCCCTCCCTACTCTACAGATACAGATACACATCTCCTATATAAACCATTGTTTGAGTTTTGATCGTAGAATTTCACTTCAAAAATATCGGAGGTTTTAGTAAAATTTCCCATTTGTGTGGTAATAAAATATCATATTAATTTATGACGAAAAAATGAGTGTTAAAACCATGTATACACCTTTGCTAAAAATAATTTTAAAATCAGGGCATTAAATTAAATAAGTTTTTCATAATGAATGACAGTCCTATTCTAAAACTTACATTTAAACGTAAAATTATATTTAGCTTATATTTTTAGAAAAATTTTAAAAATTAAAACAATAATTAAATTAAACATAATATTTATCAGTTTGTTACAAACAGTGCAAAATTTATGGTTGTCATCAATGATTTTGAACCCTGTTTTACTAGTAATCCACACTTTCGGAAGAATTGATTTACTTGCACTTTATTTTGGCATTTTCAAACACTTTTGATAAATACTTAAACACAACTTTACTGAAACAAAGAATACACCAAACTGAACTTACTGTAACTATGTAGAAAACGACAATTGCATTTTGTCTTTTGCTAATAAAAATTCTGGCAAGAATTTTTAATAGCAAGAAAAGAAGAAAGGTGTTGCCTTTACCACCTGGATGTATTTCTGGCAGTTAAACTTCTGCATTGGCGCAACACATTCCTTGCGTTTCGTTTTTAATTTGAGAATGCTACAGTACATGGAAATTATATCCATTTTTTCAATGACGACACTTGTATAAAGTCATAATAGAATGCAGAACGATTTTAATCTTCATGCAATGTTTGTCTTGATTGAGTGGTGCTTGAAAATGAGAATCACGACTGTTGAAAATGAGAACCATTTTCAACAGTCAAGACATATCATTAAAAACAAAATGCCGTCTATTGAACTGCTACATACTCACAGTTCTGCTCTACGGAATGGAAGCGTGGAAACTGACTGTTGCATCTATGAATCGGCTCGAAGCTTTCGAAATGTGGTGTTATAGGCGCATTTTACGTATATCCTGGGTTGACAGAGTTACTAATGTGGAGGTCCTGCGTAGAATGGGGAAAGAATGTGAAATTCTCATGACCGTCAAAACTAAAAAGTTGGAATATCTAGGACATGTAATGAGAAATCAAGAACGTTACGGCCTTCTCCAGCTGATTCTCCAAGGGAAGGTAAATGGTAAGAGAGGACCGGGAAGAAGACGCATTTCCTGGCTTTAAAATTTACGAAAGTGGTATAACACGATCACCACTGAACTGTTCCGCGCTGCAATAAACAAAGTAAAGATAGCCGAGATGATCGCCAACATCCGGAACGAATAGGCACTTTAAGAAGAAGAAGAGTGGTGCTTATTCGAACATTTTGCAGCCTTCTTTCCAGTTGTATTCGATCAGTTTCTAACCTCTCTTATTATTCAGACACACGGGTCTCAGTGGCATGTACTCAAAGATTTTTCAGCCTTAACGCTCGCTGCTCGTCTTATCCTGAAGCTCGTTATGCTCTTTTCTTTCATACTTGAGGTATAGATCGTCCAATTGCTTATCGCTTTGGAGGTATAGTTGAAAAATGCGTTTGAATATTGGATGTCAATGAACAATCCAAAACTGATAATGTATCCTTATTCTTCTTGCAGTATGGTCTCCTATCGGGGGTTGGCTACCATCACAGCAATCTTTACTTTGTTGGCTGCAGCTCTGAACAACTGTATTGAACTGCACCCATACTACTCCCTTAAATTTCGCAACCAAGAAATCCTCCTACGTCCCACATTTCTCTTTCCCGAGATTTTTCCTTGGATTATAAGTCTAAGCAGAGAGTACTTTTCTCCTTTATGTGGCCCAGATATTCCAGTTTTTTCGTTTGTATGGTTTTTATGGCTTCGCATTCCTTCCCCATCTTCAGCAGAACATCTTAATTTGTTACTCTTTCTGTCCATGGTATTTTCCACATTCTCCTGTAACACCACATCTTGAATGTCTCAATGTTTTTGATGTTTATCTTTTTCATTGTCCAGGCTTCCATGCCGTACAGCAGAACGGAGAAAACATAGCACCTTAACATTCTCGTTCTTAAGTTTATATTTATGTCCCGGCTGCATAGGAACTTTTTCATTTTGACAAACGATAATGTATCCAAACCAATTAAACTGGCTATATACACACGGTACGGTATGTTAATACTTCTAATATAAAACTTATGGTTGTCAACAAAACGGAGTTACAATCGACGAACATCACAGCGTATGGAATAAAGTTAGAAAGAGTCCACAATATTACCTATTTGGGCACAAGCGTAAACGATAAGTAAGATATAAATGAAGAAATAAGAATACGCATTGAAAAAGCCAGAGCCGTCTTCTATAAATTAAAGAAAATTCTAATTAATAGAGATATTACGTTAAACCTTAAACGCAGATGAGTACGCTGCTACATATTCTCCGCATTGCTGTATGGTATGGAGAGCTGGACCCTTACATAGATTTTAATGAAAAAGTTAGAGGCTTTTGAAATGTGGATTTATCGACGAGTGTTGCGGATAAGTTAGGTTGATCGAATAAGAAATGAAATAGTTTTATATCGAATGAAAGAAAACACAGAAATAACAAAAACGATAAAAATTCGAAAGTTACAATATTTTGGTCATGTAATGAGACATCCAGAGAGATATAACCTTGTAAACCTCATAATAAAGGGAAAGATCGCCGGAAGGAGAAGCCCAGGTTGAAGAAGAACATCCTGGCTCCGACATCTCCGAGAATGGTATCAAGAAACCACTGCTAATTTATTTAGATCGCTGTAAACAAAGTTATTATTGCCAATATGATCGCTAACGTTCGATAATCGGACAGGGTACTGAAAGAGGAAGAATGTACACACGGATGAAAATGTTATTAACGGCGATTGGCAATTCGCTGACTAAAATTTGAGTAAAAAAAATCAGCATTCTGAAATTGTTGAAATCGATTTTAATTTCACTCGCGATGATATCGGATTAAATTTAATTCGATTGAATTATTTATCCGAATTAATTTTACTCACAATAAAATGCACAAAACTATTCGAAAAACGCTCTCAAATTTAAAAAATACGGACAATATTGTCTGTTCAAAGTGAGCTGGACATGATTTTAATAATTTACATAAATTCTTATGTAACCCACAGCTTGAAACGTCATCAATCGTTCGCTGTTTTTGTTTCAATTCAAATCAGCATATAAAAATAAAATAAAAATAAAAATAAAAATAAAAACGTTTATTGTCTTAATAAAATTTACATATCACGCCTAAAATATTTTAAAACTTAAGATATCGTAGCCTTCTTTCTTGGTCGATTGGTCTGTGAGTCGATCTAAACATCCTCTGGATCTGATTCTTGGTGAGGATGTCTCTGGTCTTAAGAAGTCTTCTTGTGGCTTGGTGGAAGAAAAACCTTGTCCTTTTCTTAACCACCTCCCTCAGTGGTGTATACTGGAGCCTTTCTTTGATGGTTGCCTTTGTAATCCGTTCTGTCCATGTTGATCCATCGTCGATCCTGTAACATGACGTCTTTGTTGTTTCAAGTTTCTTCCAGTTGGATTCCGATATGGAGCTCCAAACTAGGATAGCGTACAGCATAACCGATCTAACGTAAGCCTGGTATACCTGGATCTTTATGGCCTTTATTAGTGGACTAAGTTTTTTAGCAGTGTTTGCTTTTACCTTGATTTGTTGTGTTTTTATTGAAGTTGAGTTCCTTGTCGAGATGGACTCCCAGATACTTGACTGATTCTTCTGACTGGAACCTGTTTTCTCCTACTGTTATTTGCACTACTCGTGGTCTTGTCTTCTGAGTAAACATGATTAATTGTATCTCTTGTGCGTTGATTTTGATCTTCCATTTATCGTTATATTCCGTGATTTTTCGGATGTGATTTTCTATGATTTAGACTATTTTTCTATCATCCTTTCCTGTTGCATATATCGCCGTGTCGTCTTAGTAGAGGGCTGTAGTTGTTATTGGAGGAGTTGGTAAATCTGAAACAAAAATTTTGTATAAAATAAGCGAGAGTATACTGCCCTGAGGTGTCCCTTCTTGGGTTTCTTGAATTCTGGATCTCTTTTGGTCGGCTGAAACTTGAAATGTTCTATTAGTTAAATATTTTTACCTATGTATACTAAGTGACATAGAAATCCAAACACCCAGTTTAAATGATTTTATTTCAATAAAATTTGGTGTAATTTATTTATCTTACTAAAAAAAAACAAGTGATAAAGTTTTTAGACTTATTAGTTGGAGATTCCGGTTTTTATACTTTTTGTTTTTAAATTCACTAACAATCTAAAAATGAATATTTCAGCAGCAGTAAAGATCAAAATTTGACGGATTGTGGTACTTGATATTCTTTACGATTGGTTACGATGCCTAGAGTACGGAGACCTGTGCAATTTTGTCAACTTAGTGAGTTTGATAGGGGCCGTATAATGGGACTTCAAGAAGCTGGACTTTATTTTCGGGAAGTTGCAGTTAGAGTGCAAAGAAGTGTAGATACTGTGGTTAGGTGTTGTCAGGCATGGCTTCAAGAAGGCCGTACGCAAAGAGGAAGGGGCACTGGATGCCACCGTAGAACAACCGACCGTGAAGATCGCCGCCTAAGATTATTGGCCTTAAGAGACCGTTTCTCCACTACCAGCTCCATTGCAAATAAATGGTTTACAGAACACGGAAGACCTATTGGCATGCGAAGTGTTGTACCGACGAATGAGAAGTTTTGGCCTGTTTTCATACCGACCACACTGGGTCCTCCCTTTAACTCCAGAACACCGCCGTAATCGCCTTCAGTGGTGCAGAGAACGTTCACTCTGGAATCAGGAATGGAACAGTATTGTCTTTAGTGATGAGTCTCAATTTTGTTTAGGCATGCACGATGGTCGAGCGAGGGTTAGAAGGCGACGTGGTGAAAGGAGGAATCCACAGTTTTTTGTTGAAAGACATGTTCATCACACTGTTGGAATTATGGTTTGGGGTGCTATAGCTTATGATTCGAGGTCACCCTTAATCTTCATCAGAGGTAACATGAACGCGCAGCGTTATATCCAAGAAGTTCTAGAACCCCACCTTTTACCCTATCTTGACACCCTGGCAAATCCAACTTTCCAACAAGATAACGCCCGACCACATGTTTCAAGAGTCACAATAGACTTCTTTCAACATAATGATGTCACATTGTTAGCATGGCCACCAAGATCTCCTGACTTATCCCCAATTGAGCACGTGTGGGATATGATGAGTAGAAGATTGCTCAATTTGCAACGTCCTCCTTAGACTCTACAAGCACTTCGAGAGGAGTTGGTGGTTGCCTGGAATGAGATACCACAAGAGGACATTGACCACCTGATCAGAAACATGCCTAAGCGCGTTGGAGAATGCGTAACACATCGGGGTGCATCCACACATTATTAAAGGTAAAAGGGCTTTAAAGCAATGCAATCATTTTGAAATTTTAATCATTTACTTATTATGCTTCATTAAGTACTTATACAAAATTTTATTGAAATAAAATCATTTAAACTGGGTGTTCGGATTTCTATGTCACTTAGTATAATTGCGCAGTCTAGCTCTGTCCATCTTGTAGATTAGTGCCTTCTTCCACACCATGTCATACGCCTTCTTGATGTCCAGGGTGACCATTCCTGTTTTTGGTCCGGTCTTCTTTCGTCCTTCCTTGGTTTTAGTAGAGGAATGATCTTGGCGTGCTTCGAGTTGCTCGGAAAATGTGCTTTTTCCAAGCAGTATTTGAAGATATAGTACATATAGTACAGTTGTACTATATTTACTATATATATTATCTTCTTTAGAATTTTCTTGAGGGCGATGTTGTAAATTTTTTCTGATCCTGGTGCTCTGCTTCCTTTTAGTCTTCTAATGATTTTGGCGACTTCTGTTAAGTTGATATAGTTTTTTTCCTTTACTAAAAATTCGTTTCTTCTTTTTATTTTTTTAAATTCTGCGTTCACCACCTCGATGGTTCTTGCATCCGACATGTTTTGGTTTTGCCTGTGTGTTGCTGACATTTTTCTTGTGATTGCATCCACTTAGCAAATCAGCATGAACTGTCGCCGCAATATATAAAATTCGTTGGAATGTTAGTGACGCCAGCTTTTGAAAATTGGCCGTACCAATATGGAAACCTTTGTGGAGTCATGTACAACAACTTTGCTAAAGATTATCACATGATCAAATGTATAGTTTACGATTCTATAAAGGATATTAACACAAACATATTGTAGTCGTTCTTATATCAAGTTCATTGTATAGCCTGTGTAGTTTAGGAGCCTATGCTTAAGATTTTTTTTGCTAATTTTGGTTTATTTTAGACTGTAGTTTTGAGTGTGCAAGTGTGCAAGACGTGTTTACTTGCACACTTTTAGTTTTTTACGTGATTAACTTGTTAGTCTTAATTTACTGCCACGTTTTTACATTCTTTTGATAATATTTGCATTAGTATCAAAAATTGTTATAAAGAAAAATCTGCAGTTTAATAATATATTATTCTGACTAAAAAAACCTCTTGAAATTGCCCAGCCCGGCCCTATTTTTAGAGAGAATAAGGAAGATTGTATACTAAATTGTTTTGTCCGTATAAAGTTAGAAGAATGAGAAACGGTGAAGCATTACGAGATTTGTTAGGGTATTGGCACTGCAGGGAATATTGAAAAAGGTGTAAAATGGAGTTCGTCAGTTTAGAAAAAAATGTTCTCTAAAAGATTACGGATTACGTGATTACCATTAGGTGCGTACAGGGATTTCCAGTGAATTCTTTTTTCGCTTATATGGAGGGACTTGATGGATATAATCCAAAATTCAGCCATGGTGTAAAAGTTGTATGTCACGAAGGGATCTAGCCAGAGACAAAAATAAATCTCGTGATGTTTTTTAAAATGGATTTTTTTTGGAGACAAATATAAAATAAAATTTGACTCTAAAAAAAGAAATTGTAATAAGTAAAAAGGATGATTTTTCTTTATTATAATTCTTTTAATATCTTATATTCCATATATTTTTTTAATATGATTGCAATTGTTTAACGTCATACAGAATCCAATCAGATAAGAGGTTTTTCACAGCTCCAAAAGAACAACTAATTTCTTCATATTTTTCTTTTGTCTTCAAAGAAGCACATTTTCTTAAGACATTTTCAACACGCCCAAATAATCTGTCAGCTAGTAAGACGCTGTGACCTCTAACAGGAAATGTACCTAAGATGAATTTCAGTTAAGTTTTCCTGGGCGTTTTTATTTTACCCCCACATTCGTTACAAAATAAACGAACTTTTTATTTATTTCCAAAATTTAATGAATCCAGATAACAACGTAAAGCAGATGAAACTTCCATCGATCTTCGTCCATCCATCTTCTGTCCATGTGTAGAATACTAGCATGTGTTCGTGAAAGGGGCTGCACTTCATCATCATCATCAATCAGCCCTGAGTTGTCCATTGTTGAACATAGGCCTCCTCTAGACTTTTCCATCTGCTTCTGTTCTGCGCCTCTGCTATCCAATTGGTCACGATTCTTTTGAGATCGTCGGTCCATCGCGTTGGGGGTCTTCCTCGGCTTCACTTGTCAGCCCGTGGTCTCCACTCAAGCAATTTTTTTGTCCAACTGTCGTCTTTCATTCTTGCAACATGTCCTGCCCATCTCCATTTTTGCCTTGTAATATGTTCGATAATGTCTTTCACTCCGGTTCGTCTACGAACTTCCTCGTTTCTTATTCTATTTCTTAAGCTTATTCCAAGCATTGATCTCTCCATCTTCCGTTGTGTCCTTCTCAATTTTTCGGCTGATGTTTTTGTGAGAGTTAAGGTTTCTGCTCTGTATGTGAGGACTGGTAGAACGCACTGGTTAAAAGCTTTTCTTTTTAAATGGATCGGTATATTTGTTTTAAAAACCTCTCATTTTTCCGAATGCAGCCCAACCCAGACTTATTCTTCTAAGTAGCTCGCCTGTTTGGTTATCTCGCGTTAACCTTATTTCGTGGCCCAAATACACATATTTTTCCACAAGTTCTATGGGCGACTTTTTGATTTCTATTAGCTCATTGAGGACGAGATTGGTCATCATTTTTGTTTTTCCATAGTTTATTTTTAAACCGACTTTCTGGGTTACTTGCTGTAGTTGTTGTAGCATAACTCTGGCTTCTCCTAAGTTGTCTGTTATGAGAACAATATTATCGGCATATCTGAGATGATTGAATATCTTTCCATCGATGCTTATACCCTTTGATTCCCACTCTAGCCGTTTAAATGCGTACTCCATAACTGTTATAAATAGTTTTGGCGACAAGGTATCCCACTGCCGCACCCCTCTGCCAATTTTTATATTCTCAGTCATGCAATGGAGGTTAACGGTTGTTGTCGCATATATTTCGAATAATATTTGCATACCTGTGTTCTATTCTGCATTCTGATAGTGCTTTTAAGATAGCAACTGTTTCGACTGTGTCAAATGCTTTGTAGAAGTCGACAAAGATAAGAGCAAGGGGTCTGTTATAGTCGATAGACTTTTCCACTAGAGTTTTAAGTCATTGCAAATGGTCGTTTGTTCCGTGTCCCGCTCGAAATCCTGCCTGTTCTTCTGATTGATAGAAATCGAGTTTTGCTTCTAATCTGTTTGTCAGTATTCGAGTAAAGAGCTTGTATAGGTGGTTAAGCAAATTAATTGGCCTATAGTTTCCGAGATCTAATTTATCCCCTTTTTTGTGAAGGAGGATTGTACCTAACCGAATTCTTCCATTTACTTGGAATGTTTTCACTATGCAGACATAGATTAAAAAGTGTTTGGATTCGGGTCATCAAAAGTGGACCTCCTAGTTTAATTGTCTCAATGACTACACCATCTTCCCCCGGAGCTCTATTATTTTTCATATTTTTGAGGGCATGTTGAATTTCCTCTCGTAATATATCTGGAATATCCTCCGATCCTACATTATGTACCTTTTGTATTGGTTGTTAGATGAGCTCTGGAATAACTTGACTTTTATATAATGTTTCATAGAAACTTTCCACTATATGTAATATGCTTGGTCTATCTGAGATAATATTTCCATTTTTGTCTTTAAGTTGGAAGATTTCTTTTTTGCCATTTTCCATTTTTCTCCTCAATGCTTTCATGCTTTTGTTGTCTTCTATAGTTTTTATAATTTTTTCGTTGTTGTATTATCTAATATCCCGTCTGACGGCTTTAGAGATTTCTTTATTGATGCTGTTTATATCTTGTGAGTCAACATTTCCTTGACTTCTCAGCATTCTACGATCTTCCATTTTTTGTTTTGTTTCTTTACTAACTTTTTGTTCTTTTCCATGTTTAGGGCCAAATTTTTCCTGAACTTGTGTTAATGTATCTACTATTTCTTCGTTTAGGTTATTTACGTCTTCTCTTGTTGTATTTCTGAGTAAGTTACTGGTGATATATTTTTCAAACTCAAGTTCATTCGTTGGGCGCATCCAAGGTTTGAATTTTTTACTTTTTATCATCTTTAGTCTTTCTTGCTTAATATTGATTTCTACAGTTGCTCGGACCATTCTATGATCGCTTGCAACCAAAAATTGTTTTAGACTGTAACATCTTTGACTATATGTTTTTTGTCAGTGATCTCATTTTTTGTCTTACCATCGGGGCTCTTCCAAGTCCATCTTCTATGGATCTTCTTATAGAAGAAGCTATTCATTAAATATAGATTGTTTTCTTATAGGAAATTTAAGAGTATTTCGCCGCTTTCGTTTCTACCTGGTGTGCCAAAATTTCCTAGTGCATTTTCAGCTGAGTCAGTGCTTATTCCTATTTTGGCATTAAAGTATTATATTACCGTAAAATGTTCTTGGTCTTCTGAAACAGCTGTGTACAAGTCATCATAGAACTGTTCTATTTCTTCGTCAGCGTGACTCGATGTTGGTGCATAGACTTGAATGATCTTTATTGAGTAACGGGTGTTTAGTTGTAATTTTGCAAGTATAACTCTTGTGGAAACTGCTTTTACTGATATGATATTCTTAGCTAGTTTTTTATTAATAATGCCTCCATTCCCATCGTTTTCTTCGACATGATAGAAAATGTGACCGGGTTTTAAAGTGGTTAGGCTTTCTCCTTTCCTTCTGACCTCAGCGACTCCAACAATGTCCTAATTGATTTTATCAAGTTCAGATTCCATTTCTATGAATTTTTCTTCTGATAGCAGAATTGCACTTGCTGCATATCAAAGCAAAAGGTGATTGAAGCTGGTGGCACTTCTCTTGATAACTCATAAAAAGCCTTGCCTCTTTTATTATGAATTCTGTATTGAACAGCAAGTTGCTATTATCCTTGTCATCCTATGCTATTTTAATTTTGTGCCACTTAAACTTCCTTAGTAACGAGTCATTATCTTCATACCTACAAATAATTTAAATCACCATTTAAAGGAGCTGCTAGACAATTTAGACATACTCTTTGGACTTTCCTTGTTACCATCTTCTACACAAATACTAGATATAACGTCTTCTTCCATTTTAGTAAATTAACATGCAGTGTCTAATGCGAAATACATTATTCGCATAACAAAATAAACAGAACTGTGATTGCCATCTTTTGGTAATTTGCGCAAACTGAACACGACTGTTTCAGAAATATTTTTTGAAGCACTTATTACAGTTTGGTTAAATATGATGGATTTATGTCAATTTGCTTGGTCTTAAAATGGGATTTAATGGATTTTGTTTGGTTTTGGATTATTCATATAGCAATATAATATATTGGATTTAAAGCACATTGCCTGAAATGAATAGTTCACAATCTAGATTAAACTAAACCAAGTATTTTGTAGTATTTACTTAAAAAATGTCTAAAACTGGATTTATTGCTTTTTGTTCAGTTGCTCCTCATATAAAAAAATAAAAATATTGGGAAAGAAAAAAAAATTAAGATGGTTTAAAATGTAAAACTTGTCCAAATTAGGCTTATCCAAGTTATGATAAACGTCTCAAATATATCAAAGTTGCAGAAAATAACATGATATGTTGCCAAGGCTCAAGCGGAATTGTAAATATTGGTTGTGAGATGAGTAGCATTAATATCACTGGCAATTTATTAAATATTAATAATAAAAATTCAGTAGGCAAATATCCTACTTAATCCTCTCATGGGCGCGATCAAATTAAATAGTTTTAAACAATTTTCTTTGACTGGCTATCAATAATATAACTACTCCTAATTACTCATAGTTTCAAAAAAAATTTTACCCGTCCCCCTTTTTTATCAGGGTGGTGGGAATAATACTTCCCAGTGCCCATATGCGAAAAATGTAAATTCAAAAAAAAGGAACACTACAAACAAATTTTACTTAATTTGGAACTCATAAAATTCACAATATGTATGCATAAACGAGTAAATACATCTCATTGAACATGAAATTTCTTTAAACAGGGTGTTGTGCATAATGAAAGATTGCACTACATAGGTGCAGCTATACCGAATACTTTTTTCATTTTGCTTAGTACTGGACATCCTACATCGTCTGTAAGTTGTATGTTTGGCATATGTCTACCAACTTTTGCTAATCTCACTTCATTTGGAACTAAACGTTTATTTGCTAAAAATTTTACGGATTTATTTCTACCTGTCCGTGAAGTAAAGCCTGAAACCAACTGTCTTGCTGAATTTACGCAAAATGATAGTTGGTCGAGTTTCTTATTTTCATTAGTATGAACGAATTAATTATAGTCATATCGACTAAATAGTAGAAAATTCTGAACTATCATCTTCGTGCAATGGAATATCTTTCGTGATATTTTTCTAACCTCACCAGACAAAATCTGTATCTTCTGGAGACAAACAGCTGCTCAAAATGTTGACTGGTTCATTATACATCCAATTTCTTACAGCTACCTTTTGTTTTGTACTAAACATAAATTCTCTACAGCACATCTTCGTTTTACTTTTATACATATCTGGTAATCTCTTACAGTGTAATCTCACCGTACCAACAGCATAAATTTTATCAATCAATAACTTTTTCATAAGAGGAAGGAATGTAAGGAAATTATCAAAGGCTATCAAACATCGCTTGTTTTTTAGACAGTTCGCCAGCTTTATAACAATTTTTTCACTAGGGTTTTTGCCCCGTCTACGTCTGCCGACTTTTCAGTGTAAATATGAAATTTGTATACCTATAGCCTGTAATTAAGTCTGCCAAACACCATACTTTATTTTATAGCCTCGTTTGATCAACAGCTATGTGATATGAGTGGTTATACGTAGATTGGATTGTTCTATTTAGTTTTCCACAAGTCGTCTCACCTTATGCAGTTTGTCATATAGAGATTTTGCTCGTGGCACTGCATTTTCATTGTACGCCTAAATATTGATCAGGGGACCAGTAATTGAAAAGCTGAGGATTTGTATGTATTTCCATTAAAACCATGACTCCTATTAGGGCCATCACTTCCTCTAGATTCATATCTTGCCAATTATGAGATGAAATGGGTTCATTTGTCCTATTATCTCTTCTAGGCCAATTCTACTTTGCATGTATATTAGTCTGATTAACTATCGCATCAAGAATATCTAAATCAAAAATTTTGGTAAAGTATTTATTTGTCTTCAATATTAAAATTGTATGCAGAATTGGCATCTCTGAAAAAATTAATTGCAAGGTTGTAAAAGCAAGTTGTGTTTTGATCTGTGACGATAATATATTTTATCGTCTAGAGTACGCCTATGTGTTAAACAAAACATGTTTTTGATCCGTCTCGAATAATATAAAAGTCGAAACTGAAAGACAGCTAACCATTCTCGACGCGTTGAGTTGAGAATATCTGACCTTGGGAACAGGTGCGTTGAACGTGTCCCAAATCCTTTCGAACCCAGTCGATCTGGCGTGTTGAGCGAGATTGACAATCCTTCCTCTTGCTCTGACTGCGTCAATCTGGTGCGTTGAACGATATTGGCGTATTCTTTCCTTTCTATCTGGTGCGTTGAACTAGATAGACATCCTTATCTCTGTCCACGTACTCGTACTGCGTTGAGGTACGAATACGACTTTATTTCCTCGATCGCCGTATCTTGGTTTACCATATCGAATATCGTCACACCCATCTATCGAAATAAATAAACAGTACGTCTTTGTATTCGAACATTGTATTTAGTAGGTACTGAACGATAATTACTTTTTCATTTGTATATGTAAATCCGAAATAAATGCCGATACGATCGAATCCTGTTTTTCTCTGGCTGAATTATACTACCTGACATCACAGATCCCATTCCTCATCGTTTTCTCCATCTTCACTATCTTTCGATACAGATTGTTGAAAATGTAACGGAGATGTAGGAACAAAATAAAATTACCTGGATATGAGCATGTGTAGATTCCAAAAGGCTGGATTCACACCAAACAAATCTGAACAGTTGTCTTTCAAATTTTCACGTTCTTCGAAAGCATCTTCATCTACTTCTTCTTCGGAATATTCCTTGTTGTTAGGTAAAGAATATAAATAAGCTAATGCGGCCTCAGCATATCTGGGGTTATCTAGATCCCACATTTTTAAAATAAAATAATAAAATATTAAAAATGAACAACAAGGATGGGCAGTGGGAATCATATAACCCACTTACAAAAATATAGACTCAGTATACATCAAATACGTTCTATTATCATTGTTTTTATATAAATGTCTGTATAATATAAAAGTCAAAAGAATATAAAAATGATATCTAAAGCCTTAGCACTCACCTTAATTTGCATGTAAACAATTACTTGTAAAACAAAACTTGAACATAACCGTCAAAACAGCGTATGTTCAAACATATGTATAAACGGTAATGTAAATATCTGTAACTCAACTACAAAGTAATTTTTTATACGTTTACTGATATCATTTTTAGGTGGAAACAGCCATAAACGGCGGAAAAATCAATGTACACTGCTTGTAGACGTGATATTGGTGGGAATTATACTTCCCACTGTTTATGAAAGGGTTAAAAACAATTATATTGCATAAAACTCCCTTAATTCGTCAACTTCAAGATAAAATCAACTTATTGCAACAAGAAGCAAGTTATTTTCCTTCGTAACAAGAATACATAACAGCAAAAAAAGAACAAAGAACGTCTACTTCCAACACTACCAATGGCGCTGACTATATTTATACCACACACATGCTTTCTTCGTTTTTTATCCCATTTAAACCATTTTGGTGGTTATGTCAAATGTCAGATTTTTGTCTCTTCTAGAATCCGTGGGACTGACTGATATTCTATCAGTGTTCGAAACACATTGGTTTATTAAAGTTTATTATTAAAGTTGATAAAATATATCATTTGTCTGCATTTCATTATTATCTATCATCTTTCACTGAATCAAAATAGTTAATAAGTATTGATAAAATTTTACCCTATTTTTTTTTTATTGTACCTAAATCCATTTTTTTTTATTAACGTACTATAACAGCCTGAATTGTGAAAGAACAAGCCGAAAAAGGATAGGTTTTTATATTAAATTTAAAACAAATCGCACAAAACACAAAAAAAAAACAATGATGATTGTAAAGAATCCATCACGTACTCAACTGCTTTATTGTTTATATAATACATTCCTCACCTCACTTCTGCTGTCATAAAAATGGTCGAATTATTACCGGAATCCATATTTTACGTGGCCCCTTTACACACATTACTTTTTATCGGCTCCATAAATTGCCTACGATTAACTTGGACCCCAATAGGAACCCCACATAATAGCTTACGGTTATCTCATGTAGCTTACCAACCAAATGTGGCTGTTTCTGGACCATTACCTGCTTGCTTCGGCCCTGAAATCTCAGTGTCGGCTTAGTCAAACACGTTGGACTATCATTATTGTTACGCCAAACGAGCAATTTTTTTTTATATCAAGTTTATTTTATTGACTTTTGCCTATACTACATAAGTTTGATATTAGGTCCTGTTTTTAATGTTATTTCTTAAATATTGATTATACTTTTTCCTAATAGACTAATCGTATATTTTGAAATCTACATATTTGGAAAATTTTAGAAAGTAATTAATTAGTTAACCCGTTAATCGGGTACATGCAAATTACATGACTAGCGGGAAGATAGAGACGAGTTTGCAATGGTTATAGTCAAGGTTTCCAAAATTATGTTTTAAAATACGGAAGGACATAATTAGATCACCTCGAAGACGTCGCTGCACGAATGTCGTAAGATGAGCCATCGATAATCTATCTTTATAGTTAGGTCTTACACGGCCGTATGCCTTTATTAATAATTTCATATCAATATCAATAATTTATTGTTCCTTTTGTCAGAATTAGTATTAGCACATGTATGACCTATTCTTCTTTGTATTACAGTTGTCTGACTATCTCGGCCTAAGCGATTTTCAATTCATAGATATTTTCAGGCTATTACTTGGTCGATGATATGGCTTGTAATGTGAATAATATAAATTTTATCGTTGACTACAAAGTTGGTCATAAATTTTGTCTTTGAGGTGGTAATTTTAATTAATTTTAATTATTTTTGATGCTTTGTAAAGCATTTTTATAGCTTTATTAACCAACTATGATACAACAAAAAAAATTATTATTATACCTCCTCTATCGTTGTCCTCACTGTATCCAAATGAGCCCATAGCCTCTTCTGCGTTATCTTCTTTAAATCTAAGTTTTGCGTTAACATCGTCCATTAAGATTAGGTGGTTGGTTTTACCTTTTTTTATAGCTCTATATCTGTATATATCTATGTATATCTTCATAAAAGATTTGAATTTCTTCATCACTATGGCTCGTCGTGGGTGCATATACTTGTCTAATTTTAGTAGAGCGTCTCTCGTTCAGTTTTTACAGTATATAAATGTATAATGCCAGGTACATTGCTATATGGCGTGCCCTCCAAGTATTAAACCTGGCAGGACCCTGGGCTACCTATCTCTCGACATACGCCCGTTAGTAAAACCTCTGCCCCTACGAGTCCGACACCAAAGTGAAGGTGCCACGGGGCGCGTACCAAAAACGTCCCGTGGGTCCCCCCGTGGGGGTATCCCGTGGGGTTACCACGACACGTCTACTATACGCGACCCGCGGGGGCTCCACCTTCCCCGTAGTACCTGTGTTGTGAGTACCTTACCTACCCGTTACTCCCACACCACGGGCGGGTAGGTTCGGCAGGTGGAGGAATTTCCACCTCACACGTAGACAGGTCGCCGCCGAGGATCTCTCCTCTACCACTCTTGGATCTCCTGGTGGGTACGTGCCGAGGCACCCACACCACGCCTGACCGAGGTCAGAAGAGGTGTATACGGGCCCAGCTCGTTCAACCTCACCAGGCTCTTTTGGAATGGGAGTAGAGTGGTCCCACGAGAGTCTCGTCTCGGATACTAGGAATGTAGACCGGTGACCGTGTCGCCGAAGCGACCGTGTGCGTTTCTACCAACCCGACACCTCAAACGACGGCTCTCCACCTCCCTATTCCTACCCATTAGTCGCCTCTTACGACAGGCAGGGCTTTCTGACCCCGGCCGTATTCTTATCTCCGCGAGCCGGACGGAGAATGCCAGGTACAAGGAGAATATAAGAAACGGAAAATGCCGCCCGCCTTGAACTGCTAAGGTTTAAAATGAGGATGTCGTTTGACATCGATGATCTAGCTGATTGGAAATAGACACAATACAGTTGCACTGATCATTGCAACGGTGGCAAATTGTCTTTAATAATGAACACCAAAGCATCGACCTTTATTACATTATTGCTGCATTGATGCTGATAAATTGATGAAGATATTCTTTATACCATCGTTTCCAGAATTACTGCTTTAATTGATGGGCATGCTGCCACGCTGATAATTTATTTGATGACGTAACCAAAACGTCAGTCTTTGGATAGCTTTTCATCGAACCACCGATCAAAAAATGTCCAGCGGTAAGTGAAAGAAGGTCATTAGGGTTAGACAACATAGGAGAAATAGGACGAGAATTTATTATCATCGTTATTTCAATAAGGATAATTTAGTAGAAAGTGGAGTGTCATAGGACTTTCTGTTCTTTGTCCGCTGTCTTTAAGGGTTTCTTCCAGCGATGTCTTGAGTAAAATATCTTTCTATGCTGATGACACAAACCAAATTTTTATAATAATTTCTTTCCTTAAATACTGTAAGCATATTAATTGCTGTATTTAGGGTCCCCTTAGACAGCATACTTCTTATTGACCAATAGTTTGGCTGGCGTCATAATCAATACGGAGAGGTATACACATACGCACATTACACTTTGCATAACTCACAATCATTAATTGCAGAAACTTTTCTGATCTTAACTTTTGTACCAAATAAAAGTTCTTTGCTTTTTCTTTCTCCACTGTTAACTCCCGGTAGCAACAGACTTTCTCTCATCTAGCTGCGTCCATCGCGAACGGATATTTTCATAGCTTTCTCTCTGATAGTGATTCCGAAAAATACTGCGAATCCTCTTGACTTTTGAATCCTATAGAAAACAGATGCAAATGTGCCCTATCTCTACGGTCTTAGTGTGAGTACCGCATGACGCGTATGTAAAAACCGCTATAGAGAGCATCTCCCCGTGTAAGAAACAACCGCCTGTGAATATCGCGAATGCAAGCCTATAAATACCGCGAGTGTGTGTAACAGCAATATTGGGAGGACTTTTCGATAAACTTGATTTGGCTATTATCTGTATAATACTTTATTACCTCTCCTAGTTATTTTGAACCAGCCTTGTTTAACACAGTTCTCATACTCAGAATATAATAATAATTTCACATATGCAGACCCTTATTTGTACAACGATGTAGATAAAGTTTAACTAATAGAAAAATTTTGTTTTAAAAGCGATAATCAACATTTCATTTTTAGTATAAATATAAGATAAAATAAAATACCACAGTAAACCACCTTCAGAACTATTACAAATATACATTGTGAAAGCCAGCATAAGGCTTTTCGTTTTTTAATGATTTAACTAAAATTAATCAAAACAACTCTGCAGCGGTTATAAAAGAAAATCAAAAGGATTGGTGTTTCGTGTTCGTCATGGAACCTACTTCCCCCAATACACGAGATATGAAGATTTTAATTTAATATTCTAGCCTCAGGATGTGTTTTATGTGGCCATATATACCATTTTGCAATTAGGATTTCCGTATTACGTAATAAACTGTTAGTTATCAATTTCCAATTAATTTAATAACCATTAAATAACAAATTCTGGTCAGTGACTCATCGAATATCCGATGAATTTTCATAAGAGTAATGCAAACACATAAATATACGTTTATTCTGGTAATAATTGGGGAGTTCGGCAATAAATGGTTATTTATACTAACTGGTCAATATAGCGTACTAATTATTTAAAATATATTCAGAGTATATTTTAGTTATATTGTATTTTAGGTTGTATTATTTGTTCATATATTAAATAATACCTACAATCTAAAATATCAGCAATAATTCAGAAAAAAAACAATAATATTGTTAGAAATTAATACAATATTTTACCTTTAGATATTTAACTATAAAAATCTCTAATAAACTCAAAACACAGCTCTAATCTAGACATTAGAAAGCATCGATTCGTTTGATAATAATGCAAGGCACTCTGTTGTTCCCAACGAAGTCACCAAAAGTAATCGCTTATCATGTTGGTGTTCTAATCTAACGTCGCTGGTATCTTTTCCCCATCACCTTATAGACTAGGCGGGATCTGTAGAAATTCAGACCATAACTTTAAAAAATTTTCTAGGCTATCCTAGTGAACTGATTTAAATTTTACAAAAAGCGTTTGAAAGTTCGAGCCTTCCTTTATATGTAAAAAAATTGCAACTATCTGAGAACCTTATTTAGGGCCTACTATAAATTTGAAAATTTGCGATTTTTTTCCAGTAGGCTGGATTGCAAAATTATTATGCAAAACCTATTCCACCGATCTTAACAAAATTTAGCACACGTTTTAAACATATTAAAAGGTTTTTCTAGGCGGAATATGGAGCTTGTAGGTCAAGTTTAGAAAATCGAAAACATTTAAAGGAATAACTTCATTTTTTTGTACTTTTTTTCCAATTATTGCTATTTTTTCAACAATAAACATTAAATTTTCAATTTCTAGCTAACGAAATATTGTGTAAAATTGAAGAACGAAACTTTTAACTTCTTATAATTTTTTCTCTAAGATCAATATTTTTTGAATTATAAACGAAAATAGGAGCAAAAAAATAAGAAATTTTCAATTGTTTTCAGACTTTGTTAAATAAAAAATTTAGCACAGGATTTGCGACTGGCGCATATCATGATTATCGATATTGGGCACATCCTGAAGGGATTCCAGTGAAAAAATAGCTATGGAAAATGTCCAATCCAAAACAGATCCCGCCTAGACTATTAATGTCCTAGTGGAATCATTCGCCTTGTTCTTCACTGACAACACCCAGATTTTCAGAAAAAAAGTCAAGATTGTTATGCAACCGGTGGATTTTGAGGCTCATTAGACATCTCAAATCTTTAAACTTATATAATAAAATAATCTTAGGTTGGGTTAGGTTTTAAATTCAATTTAAGCTTCTTTTTCCTTAGTAGTCAACTTGGTTTCAAAAGTGGAGTCGAACATCATTTTACGAATATCTGGTGCAACAAAAACAACTTCTTTTAATTTAGCTTCTGATAGATGGGGAAACGTTCCACTCAAGTACTTGAAAGATTCTCCATCTTTAGAAAGCGCCTTGCCAAACTGTTTCATTAAACCTAACTGGATGTGTAGAGGTGAAAGAAGGATCTCTTTTGGATCCACCAAATATCTGTATAAAATGTTTTTCTCGCAAGGTGTTAAAATATTTCTTGTAAGCCATTGCTTTGTGAACCAGTGTTTATCTCTTTCTTCACTGTTCAATTCACAAATAGAACATCGACACTTTGTAAATCCCTTTTATTTGCAAAGAACTTTTAAATCTTCATAGACCAACCAATTTTCATTTCATTTCATTTTCACCAACCTTTCATATGGACTGAATGAGCAATGGAAAGTGAAACATAAGTGTTTCCATTGTGTAAGAGACCAAATCCCCCTCCTGCTTAAAAAATTGAGCAAACTGTTGATCTTTGTACCTGTATTTGTAAATAGATATACCAGGTGTCAACAAATTTCTTACTAGGTCATTTAACTCTAGTTTGTGTAAATCACTGTGGTTGTAAATTTTCTAAAACACTGAAATTCATCATCACTTCCTGGACCACTTTTATTAGACCCTGATTCATTAGTATTTAAAATGTTATCAATATGTAGAGAAAGCTCATGGACTGGCAGTTCAGGTCCATGCTTTACCGGACGGATAGCAGACGGGAGGTTAGGATGAACAATCACTTTTTGGAGTTATATCCAGAAACATTAACAGTACAAAAATAACAATTTGCTCTCTCAATACCATAGGCACTGCAAATCTAAAATCTTTTTTTTTTCTTCGATCACTTCCTTAAATCCTCAAAACAAACATAACATACATTGTGAGGACCCCAACCTTTGTCTTGGTCACCAATTTTCATAGCAAAATATGCAAAATATCCTTTCTTCACAAAGTCAGTAATGTTTCTCTGATGTTTTTTAATAACAAAACCACCACATATGTAACAAAATGTATTTGGACAGTTTTTACAACCACGACTAGCCATACCAAAAGCGTAAGAGCCAAACACTGAAAAGTGAGGTTATGTTGATTAGAATAAAGGAACTATGCAGCTGTTATTGAAGAGGAAGAAGAACAAAGAGTTTTGTACAATTCATTAATAGTGTTACTAACGAAGTAATATTAGATTTTTTTGCTTTTTAAACAAAATAAAAGGTAATTATGCAATTTTAAATGATAGACTGTAAAATAATGGTGGGTGATGCAAAATTTTAAATATAATTTTTGAAATCAGCACACCAAAATATATAAGCATTAGCAATTTAGTGCAAAACGTGCTATTTTTTCGAATTTTTGTTTATTATTAAAAAAAAACGGGTGTGGCAGTCCAGTGGGACTGCCGGTGGAAGTTACACTTCTATACACGCATTCGCCGTTACAAATTTATTTGGGAGTCAATCTGCACAATCATTACATAATGTAATTCTATAGGTAAGACATAGCAGAAAGAGAAACAGAATTAATAACAACTTACTAACAATGAAGGATTGAATCAATATTTTGATGAAAATGTATATTTTTATTTTCATATATGTATGAAAGGAGTTGATGAATGCAAAAATTTTTTTACACATACTCTGCAGTAAAATTCATTGTTTATTTTGTTATTAATACAATACAAATTAAACTGCAATATTCATAAGTATTTAAAAATGACAATAATATACATAAAAAAATACACTACAATACAGTGCAACATAATTCCATACAATAATACAATACAAATTAAAATGCAATATCCATAAGTATTTAAAAATGACAATAATGTAATAATATTAATAAAAAGTCCTCCCCGACTGGGAATCGAACCCCGGTCTCCCGCGTGATAGGCAGGGATACTGACTACATATTTTACTATATTTGACTAAATATTTTATTATATGTATATATATATATATATATATATATATATATATATATATATCTTTATATAATATATTTAATATTAAATTATATATACAAAAGGAACATTTTTATATTCGAGAGGGAAAGAGAGAGAAAATATATCTTCTGTCTCTCTCTTACTCATTATCTTACATATGTAATGATTTCACAGATTCACTCCCATACAAATTTTAAACGTGGAGCGCGCGTATAGAAGTATAACTTCAAAAATTGAAATAAAAACATACCTGAAACATTTCTTGAGCTGCTTTAACACAAACATATGATTGTTTCAACGGTGACTAGAGCTAGGCTTACACTAGAGCTATCTTACACTAAAGGGTATTTAGTCAAGCTACTGACGTATAGATGGTTGTGTCTATTTCATATTTATTGTGATATCCCATATTAGTAGCAATTTTAGAAAATTTTACAAGAGGCACAAAAAACTGTATAGCATAATTATAAAAGATTGCTTGTGTAATATTTTCTTAAACAAATAATTATGTAATGGCTACTAAGTGAGTTTATTGTAAAAATATAAATTTGTTTAATTTTGATCAGGGTACTAAGGGATACGACATATTGTAACCAACGTCATGGCGGCTTACGAGTATATCGAACTCTTAGAAAATGTAGTAAGTTATTATAACTCAAGGTGTTCTCATAAAAGTGTGGTTTACGTCATTTTAAATCATAATCCGTATTTTTTTATTTTTATTAATTTCAAATAAAAACAGATACAAATGTGTGTTTACTCTAAATAAAATGTAGCAAACTAAGCGAATACCATTTAAACAACGTTACAGTTAACATTTTTAGGAATAATTAAAATAAAATAACTAAATAATAAGTTTAAATCTTGGCTTTCTTTTTTTGATTTTTGTTATTGTCTTTGGTGATTAAGTCTTCGTAAGGCAGCGTATCATAGAAGTAGTGCACATCTGCAGGTAATACAGACTTTAGATCTTGAAGGTCCTTCCATTTCTTTGTGGTTATTTTTAATCTATTCGAATAAAGTTGATCGTAAACCAAATCGTGAATGACGGTGTTCTTTCTCTGAGGAAGGAGTTCATATTTTTGATCATGGGCCACTTTGTATAATATATCCCTATTTGGTAGGTATTTTAAGCCTCTAAGATCTGTTACCTTCAAATCTCCCTTTGATTTACCTGGACGAATTGAGCTGTAGCAAAAGTTTTTAGAGTCATTGTAGTTTAGAAAAAAAGTGTGGGTGAGATAGGATACTTCCAAAGGTGCAGGATTCTTCCTGGCTTCTGATATTACCGAAATATAGTCTGAGGGTAGGAATATTTGTCGATTTTTAAGTCTTGTTTCAATTAGACTGTGGGTAGAGTCAAACTCCATCTGAGTGTGGCCTCTTTCTAGAAATTTTTGCTCAATCTCGACTTCATACTTGGAAGCTAAAACCGATAAACCATTCGCAAGGACGACATTCCTATTCTGATAACCACAGCCGTTCGAGAATATTTTTCTTTTCAAAGGTCAAATATTGTTCTAGATGTTTTATTAAACACGTAGTGAATACAGATGAATCAAGGTCTGCCTCAGTCTCATTCCAAACGAAATTCATGCTGCAATCGTTTTCCAAGTTATATACTGTAAAGTTATGTACTTGTAGCTTTGTTTTATAGTACAAAGAACTAGCCTGCAACACTGGACACAATTTGACTGCCTGCACATCAACGACAAAACAGTCAATTTCTTTATGGATGGCTCTGGTTATATCGGTTTCTTTTTCGATGCGTGCTAGGCCTTTGGATCTAATGTGGGATGCGTATTGTTCATCTGTAACCTGTTTTATCTTGTAAGATGAGCATATATCACATTGGTCCTTGCGTGGTTTAAACAATGCTAAATTCATTTCGTCAAATTCTGTATTACAATTTGATAATGGTACCTCCCTGTCTTTACATTGTTCTTTATAAAGATTATATACTTCAGTTTTCGATTTGAAATTATGTTCCAGGTATAACTTTCCAGTAGACTTGCGGCAATAGTGGCTCTCTATTTTAGGCAGCCTGTTCAGAAACTCTCGTAAATTCTGTACTCGCAAAATGTCCTGTTTTGCTTTTGGTGTAGACTCTCTTTTTTCTTTGATCCTTGTTTGCATCATGTCACAACTTTCTAGAAATCCATCTTTTTGCGCCGCACTTACCCAGTTCTGTACCATCTTTTCTCCTACTCCTAGTGTGTTAAGAAACATTAATTTGCAGACTTGTAATTTATCGCCTTTTACTGTCAGAAAGTATTCGTAGGTACCACTTCGCCTGGAAGGTCCATCTACATAACATCTTTTTTTCTCCTTGTATGTAACCATATGAGCGAAGAACATCCTTTTTTGTTCCCAGGACATTTCCCAAAATTTTAAAAATATTTCTTTTCTTAAGTTTTCTAATATTGTTTGGCAGGGCGTAGAATATCATGTTTCACAATGTTTTGTAGCCTTCTATAACCAGTATATTTCCTTCCTAACATTCTTGACTGTTTTGTCTTGTTTTTATCCCAAAACGTCAAACGAATTACTACCAACACGCTTTGCCATTCAAGCTAAACTGTGGGATAAGATGAGTTGAAGATAAACAAACAACGTGAGCGGGTTAGGACTTGTTAGAAATCGCGGGAATGGCCACCTTACTATTTTATTTAGGTTACGAGAATTTAACAGCATATAGGGATGCACGGTTGGTTGCCTTTGACACAAAAATATGAATTTTCAATTTTTTGTGGGTTACGATCTGTCAGCATTAGGCTGTCGATATTTTTACCTTCTTTTCTACGTAAAGATAGAAAATACTCATTAGTACTCATCAGTAAATCATTCTAAAATAAAATGTTTCCAGAACAACAGAACGTTAAAATAAGTAAGAAACTATATTACTATACCCATATTTTTCCGAAAATGTAATTAATTACTTGGCAAGTTTTCCTACAAAAAATCGACTCTCTTTACTTTGTTCGATATTCTGTCTCGTTTTGTTTTCTTTCACCTAGTTGTCTAGGTAAAGTTTGCTTTTGTTATTTTAAAGAGCCGCCTATCTCTAAATCGTTTTCGGATAGAAACGAAATCGACCTTCCACTTGTTGACATATCATTAAAATTTTCGTGCTGCCTCTAGAATAGCATGAAGTAAGGGCACAGTTTGCCGGTTTCATGAACAAACCGTTTTACACGAATTATTAATTCGCTGAAACATTTCGGATTTTCATAAGAACGGATACTCCGACGATACGCACACTTGTTTGTTTAGAGGCCCGGCTGTTATTCGAGGGCGAGGGACGGCGCCCATATAGATATCGATTTTGTATGCAAGGCTATCGAATTGGAATTTTTGGTGAAAACAATATTTTTTAACAGATTGGATACCTAAAACCGCCTACGTACCACCATATATCAGTATTTACTATTCATTTTACTTTTAACGATCTCCTGGATATACCGAGGAATATTACTTTTTACACGAAGCTTTACACTCTCATTGTGAGCTGTCAGTATAGATCCTTATTTCTGCTTTTGATGCTGTTTTTGGGTCACTTATAATTATGCTTAACTAATTAATAATAATTGTTTCAATAATCAAAATGGATAGTTTTAAACTTAATTTTCATTCTTATTTAAATCAACTTTCAATCTGCATACCATTATAGTTGTATCAATTTGTCATACACTAATACTTAATTATTTAATCTGGTTTGACATGCATAATTATCTCTTTCATAACTATCTTTTCTATATACCTTTTATCGCATAGAGAAGTATTTATTTTAACCTTTAACTACGGGCGCCCCTCCATTAGTCATAACTACGTGCGCGGTGTATTCTGTACACCACCGACTAATAACGCAAATAAAAGCCACAACTAGGTATTTTTAGTACATATATTGTATATAATAAATGTAGGCATATATTTAAGAAAATGTCTTAACACAAAAAATAATACATAACGAAAATATAAAGATTAGCAACAAATATAAGAACAAAAACTCAACCACTTCTTTTTCTCTAAAAATAAAATTCTTGAGATTCTTGTATATTAGCTTAACATTAAAAATATTATAAAACTAGTATATAAATCTAAAAACTAGGAGTAAATAATCATTCACAAATGAACATATTTGAGAATATGTGTGCTATTCACTTTCGTTTTCTTCCTCGTTTGCGTCTACTAAATTACAATTTGCACAAATTGTAACAGTAATTGTAACTCTATTTTTGCTCCTTTGCTCCTTCCACAACAATGGCACCTCCCCTGTTTTTTTGCTGGTGGTTATTCATCGTGGTCGTCTTGTACGTTTTTGTATTTCTTCAAGAATATTTTTAAATCCAGAGGTAAACTCTGTATTTCCGCCCTCTCAGAAAGATGAGGTCTTATCAATGCCAATGATAATTCTTTTAGAAAAACTCTTCTATATTTTTGAGGATTGTCGATGTTGGCAGCATTGTACAGGATCTGGCTGTTAATTTCGGCAATATTCAGGAGTTGAAAAAACAATGCCATTGGCCATCTTCGTGTTCTTCGGGATACCGAATAGGTACTGCACATTTTGTCTACAGTGTCTACGCCTCCTTTATGTGAATTATAGTCTAAAATTATCATTGGTTTTCCTGTTTCGGGATCTACTGTAGAATTACTGTGCATGGTAGATAGGAGAATGACAGCTTTATTTTTTTTTTGGTGTGTAGGATACAATGGTAACTTCTTTTTAAAAACCAAAAGTGGATGATCCAATTGGTGTGTTTTTTCTTGGTAAAAACTCTGGAGGTAGTTCCCTTTTATTTTGTTTAAGTGTGCCAACCATCGTTATCTTTTCCTTCAAAAGGTCAATTGCCAACGGATAACTCGTATACCAATTGTCGCATGTTAAATTACGGTTTTTACCTTTCCAAGGTTGAAGCAGGCGATGGGTAATATCCGTTGGTGTGTTAGATTTTTTGTAGGGCCCTTCCGGTTGTTGACCACAATACACCTCAAAATTGGTGACATAAAAGGTCTGCGCGTCACATAACACAAACACTTTTAAGCCATACTTTGCAGGTTTACTTGGAATGTATTGTACAAAGTTGCATCTACCTCTAAAAGGTATCAACATTTCATCGATAGTCATTTCTTCTCCCAAGGAATAGTTGCTGCTACAGTTTTTCATAAACGTATCAAGAGTAAAGCGAATGGCAGCAAGTTTGTCAATTGATTTTCGGTCCTTTCGAGTATCTTTGTTGTCAAACCTAAGAGCAGCAAGCAAAAATAAAAATCGATCTGCGCTCATACAGGCTCGAAAGATTTCTGAGCCGGTACCATCTTTTGTCCACAATTCGAGGAAGTGTGTATGATTTTGTTTTTTAGTCCCTGCAAAAAATAATAATCCTAATAATGCCATGATTTCCTGTTTAGTCGTATCTTTAGCCCGTCTTGGCCGTTCATAATTTAATCGCATTTTTGCAATCTGCAAATTTGTACATTCAACTATATTTTCTATGATTTCATTTGTAAAGAGTTTTTCAAAAGCACTTAGTTCCGTAGTAACATCTCTCGCACAAACTGTTGGCCCAGGAAATATCTTGACAATATTTTTTGAAGGAGTTTTAGTAAATTTGCTAAGAAGAGATTTCTTATACCATTTAGTTTTTCTGTCTTTTGCTATAAAATAATCATTGTCTTCATCAAGATCTGAACTGTTTTCAATGTTACTGTTTGTGTCCGAGTCAATCGTATATTGATTTTCGTCATTCAGATCAACTTCTGATTCAGTGTCGTGCTCCGTTTTTTCTATTAGCTCGTCGTCTGAAGTATCTGGGTCTACACCAACATCTTCATCAGATTCTTCCTCAAATATAGCTTGAGCCATAGCTCTAAGTTCATTTTCTGAGAGTTTTTGGGGATTTCTTACTGGTACACGATCCCTGCAAAGTAAATATTCTGTAGTACCTCTCGATTTATAAACGTTACGAGAAATATATAGAGGCGACGTTTGTAATTTTTATTATTTATTTCTAATTAATATTTCAAAGAGACCTGACCGTATTGCTATGGAAGAAAGAACTTGAAAAAACAAGACCACAAAAACAACTAGAAGGTCGTTAAATAGTCCAATAATAGGTACTCACAAATATCCAAATAGATAACGGTATATTAAGTTATGAGAAAATGCTAAAATAAAATATTTGATCAAATGTATTATCATAAAACTAGTTTTATTATAATAAAATGAAAGTTTTATTAAAATTTTAATAACAAATTACAAATTCTTTTATTCAAAACGTTGCAAAATGTCTAGCTTTTGTTACATATAAGTCGCTATACATTAATAATGCTATTTTTTAGTAGATAAACGTAATATAAATCTCACAAAATTTACTTACATAACTAGGTGCTTGGTGTACTACATACACCACTGGTAAACTTCTCCTGAATTTTTCCAACCGTCAGTCTATCTCTGCAGCAATCAATTTTACAACTGTTGAGGTTTATAGCTGACACATCAGAGATAGGTTAGGTAGAGGGACACGTGCGCAACCAGTGCTTATCAGAAATAGCGGCCAATTTAGTGCGACTGGTGTACTGAGTACACCGTAGCCCGTAGTTAAAGGTTAATCCAATTTTCTATATTCTCTTTAAATTAGCTAATAAATTTCCCTTTTGAGAAAAGAGAAACGAGAGGCCTACACGAAGTACAAAACATCAAATACTCCAGAATCCCGGGACGCCTATAGAAGAATACGAAAGGAAACAAAGCAGTTGGTAAGAAGAACAAAAAATAAACACTAGGAAAAGTTTACAAAAAGGATGGAAAGCCGGCAAAAGCATGAGAAAGATATTTGACGAAACTGCTTAAAGAAAAGGAAAATAATAATCAACACAACAACCTACCTGAATTAAGACACGAAATATATATCAGTTTTCAGGAAGTAGAGATAGCCATAAATTCACTCAAAAATAGCAAGTCACTAGCACCAGACGGAATAACCAACGAGCTTCTAAAACACGGAGAAAAAAGTATAACCCTAGAGATGGCAAAACTCATACAAAAACTAATATGGCACTGCAAGATACCAGACGCATAGAGAAACAGCATAATGATACCAATGTTCAAGAAATGAGATAAAGAAGACCCCAACAATTATAGAGGTATAAATTTACTGAACACCGCACTTAAGCTTACCACAAAAGTCCTAACCAACAAAATCAATAAACTAGTAACTTTATCAGATGAAAAACAAGGATCCAGATCCGGAAGATCCTGCGTAGATGCTGTATTTGTACTAAGACAAATCACAAAAAAGGACATCATTTACAATAAACCAGCATATCTATGTTTTATAGACCTGACAAAGGCTTTCGACCGCATCCAAGTCGAAGACGTCTTACACCTACTGTATAAAAGAAACATACCAATCAATATTATACAAACCATCGAAAGCGTCTACTTTCATAATCTAATACAGCATAAAAATACTCAGGAAAAAATCTGTTGGATAGGGAGAAAAGCGAAAATATAAGAAGAGCCTGCAATATAGAAGACATAAATGTATGGGTGACAAAACGGAAACAGGAGTGGAACGAACACATTATAGAATAATGGCAGAGGATAGGAGAGTACGAATGGAACCGGAATAAGTCAGCAAATGAACGAAGAAGTATTGGCAGACCAAGAAAAAGATGGTGCGATAATTTAAACAATGTAAGAAGCTAATATATGAAGAAGAAACAGGCTTTAAAGGCTACATACAAGAAGGAAGAACAAGAAGAATTAGCTAATAGCTTTAGATGTAAGTATTTCCTACATACTTTGTAATTCAACAATCAAAATTTTACCTTTATTATGCAAATGGAAAATCGTTCACAGGTTTCCGTCAAAAAAATTGTTAAAAAATTGTTTATTGGAATTGTTAGAAGAAGATGTTTTCGATGGTTTGTATAATACTGATTAGTTTGTTTTTTGTATACAGTAGATGTAAGACGTCTTCGACTTGGATGCGATCGAAAGCCTTTGTCAGGTCTATAAAACATAGATATGTTGGTTTATTGTACTCGATGGCCTTTTCTGTAATTTGTCGTAGTACAAATACAGCTTTTACGCAGGATCTTCCGGATCGGAATACTTGTTGTTCATCTGATAAAGTTGTTGGTTTATCAATTTTGTTGGTTAGAGCTTTTGTGGTAAGGTTAAGTGCGGTATTCCGTAGATTTATACCTCTTTAATTGTTGGGATCTTCTTTATCTCCTTTCTTGGAAAAGTCATTTGTAGGTACATACCTGATGGCACGTACCATAGGTAGTAGTTGGTAGCCCATACCCACTAATTCTTCTCTTCTTGGCTATGCATGGGCGTAGGAAATTTCGACACTAAGCAGGTAGCGACTAAAATTTAATGGCAATTTTCGACACAAGCCCCAATTCCCGTTTTTATCTTACAGGTATTATCGACACCAAATAAATATAGCTGCGACATAAATAAAATACCATAATTAATTAATTTATTTATTTTAATAAAAGTAATGTGCATTTTATTTCTTTATAACTGTAATAATATCTAAATATAATACAACTAGTACCTAATTTTTGTACATTTTACCGTTAATATACTTGTATACAATGATTTATTTGCTATTATAGGAATGATAAGATACAGCTTTTATAAAATCTAACCTACGTATTTGTTGGGATCGTAGTTTATCCATCATTTTCTCCAAAAATGCCAATTTAGCCTTAACAGTAGTATCTTTGATTTTTGCTGGTATATGTAAACTATTTATTTTGACATAAGTGTCTACTTGAAATTCTTTTAACTTTTCAATAAAAATAAAAATAGAAGGATGTATTAAATAAAAAGAAGAATTAAATCTCGAATGAAAGGGTTCACAGGCATTTGTGGTCCTCGCAATAGACGGATTCTGATTAGACCATATGTGTGGTGGAAATAGAGCGCTATCGAAAATGTAATTTTCCAGTAAATAATCTGCATATATATCAAGTGTTGCGTTTATAGGTTTATATGACATTAAATCATAAAGAAAGCATTCTTCAACTTCTGCTGGATTTAAATAAGTTAAACCAAACGTATGCCTTAACCATTTTCCAATTTCTGAATTTGTATCCTTATATTTTTGTACCAAACCCAAAGATTGATTTTTTTAAACCAGTTTTGGTGTAAGTGAAAACGGCATCCACTAATTTTTGCATTGGGCCACATATACAATAAAGCACAGTGAATTGCTTTTTCAAAGTCCACAAATATTTCAGTTGGCTCTAATGATAATTCAAATGTTTCAAAAATCTTAGACCTTAATAAAGAAAATAAATTTTTGTATGTCATTGACAATTTGTCCTTTAACAAACAGTATGCTAAAGGAACATAATGTCCATTTTCCAAGCCATGTATAGTAAATAATTGTAGAAAATATTTGGTACTGTATGAAAATGTACCATCCATATACAAAGTTTTTAATTTACACAACAAACGAATATTTGTCTCGCATGAAAATACAATTACATTTAATTCAGGATGATTTAAAAACAAAAAACTTTCATTGCGACAGGTTTTAGGAGAATAATTACTAACCGCGTTAGTTAGTAAGTTCGCCCGTCGCTATGCATTATACATCCGGATAAGGCCTTTCCTACAGATACCTTTTTCTGAGATATGTTCATCTCTCAGTTATCTTATTCGTGTTGCATTTGTCTTTTCTTATTTTCTTAACTAAACGTGAAGCGTCTTATTTCTTTCTGTATTACTTTTCACTTACATTTACTTTATAACATTTACTCGGTTATATTCTTCGGAGTATCAGTTTTCGGTTAATTCCTATTCCAAGCGAAGGTTGCCTTCCTCTTGTTCTCTGTGTCATCTCTTGTAGAAAAATACTGTATGATATAGACTATAGACCCTCAGTGTCACGTTCATTGCAATATCTGCAGAAATTTGTGATACACTTTCCAAAATCCTTATCTTACGAGCCGAATGTTCTACTTCGAGTGAGTAAGTGTGTCAGCCAATAGTCTGTAATTTTAAATTTGCATTAGTCTAAGGCTCGAGATTATGTATAAGTCGCTTTGTCTATTGTGAATGTTGTTGTTTTGAATCCCATCATTTCTTGCTATTTCACGGGAGTTATCTGGCATATCATGTTCTTTATAAGTTATCGATCATCATGTTCTGCCCTGTTAACTGTCAATGCTCTCTTTAGCTAGTAATTATATGGTGATAACTTATCGCGTGCTCTGTCGCAGAATAGCAGATCACCTAGGGCAGCAGTTCTCAAAACGGTCAAGCTGGCCTCCTATCTGCTATTCGAAAGGATATTGTTTTGAACTGCCAATTTGGCTAAGTAAATTGTTTTCTTTAGGTATTCGAGAATACTGAGAATTACACCTGAGTATTACACTGTCTAGCTATGGAGATCTGGACAAAGAAGTGAGGAGTGAAAGCAAATGGACTGTCAATAGAGATCAAGAATTTATAAATCCAGTGTAAGACCAATAATGACATATACCTTAGAAACAAGACCCGACATAGCTACAATGCAAAGGCAACTAAAAATGACAGAGATGAGAGTACTGAGAAGAATTACAGAAAACACGCTGAGAGATCAAAAGAGAAGTGAAGACATTAAAAGAAAATGTAACGTACATTGTATAAATGAATGGACACAAAATAGAAAAAAAGAATGGAATAACCAAATAAGCAGAATGAAGGAGACCCGTGTTGTCAAAATAGCAAGGTGTCCTCACCAATCGGCAGAAGAAGTTTCGGTCGACCGCGCAAAAGATGGAGTGACAACATTTCATAGAGGTATTAATCCGCCAATGAAGAAGCAGAATGAAATCATCCTTGGAGCCTTCTTTTTGCTTAACACAAGACACATGGTTTGATCAGGCGATTGTTCTGTTTTCTAAATCGACTTTTTTGCTGCAAGGTGACATAGAATCGCCTAATTTTTAACAAAGATATAACAATTTTGACTGGTTGGTAGTTATTGAAGACATCATTGAGTTTTGTCAGCAACCTTCTATAAGTTATAAACATGGCAGATCCAAAAGGAGGGGGCGATGTTGGCGCCCTTCTCAAACAAAGTTATTTAATTTTCTTTTAAATTATATATTTATATATATATATAAAGGTTATAAAATATTCAGTTTTCAGTCATCTTTCATTTCGGTGGACCCTCTCTCTTAACAGTGCTGGATCCGCCACTAAAAAGATTAAAGATTAAAGGTTCAAGATTAAAATACTATATACGCCAACAAGTAAATAGTAAAATTGATACAAGTAGTTGTTTGTAAATGCTTGTAGTTCTTTTTGTTTTAACATACAAACTAAAATTACTTGTTTAGTGCGTGAGTATTGAGCTCGAAAGTTTTTTTTTTATAGAAAACTCTGTATAAATCTAATTAATAGTCAATGTCAAAAGTTTGCAAAGAAATGTCACGGGAACGTTTTCTCAAAAGGTAATAAATTCTTGTTTTGTACGAAATGAATACACTTTCTCCGATAAAATTTCAACAAAACAAGAATTCCAATTCCAAACATCCTCAACAAAGTCCAGGCTTGGACTAAGGATAGATTATTTTATAATGTAAATATGCAAAATGGAATGTTTTTAATCTGCAAGTCCTTATAAATTATAGTTAATAAAGGCATTCATAAATATCATGGCCACGATATGTTTTTAGTAAGCAATTGCGACAACAATATTGATTGGAAAAAATGTATCGCTATTTGTAGCGATGGCACCAAAGCTATGACTGACAAAAATAGTAGACTCATTACAAAATTGAAATCGATAATGCCAAACATATCCTGAACACACCTTTTTTTCATCGACAGGCTCTAGCTGTTAAGGTAGTCTTTTCTGCTTTAAATGAATCAAGGAGCTAATAAAAATTGTGAATTCTATTAAAAGTAAAGCTTTGCAAACTCCGCTATTCAGAATGGTTTGTGAAGATAGGGGGTCACTTCATCAAAATCTCCCTTATCACACATAGGTCAGGTGGCTATCCAAACGAAGGTATTAACAAGAGCTCTGGAACTGAGAGCTGAATTGTTAGTGTTCAAAAGATGTAAAATCTAAATGTGCTTATCGTTTTTCTAGCCCTATTAGGCTCTTAAAATTAGCATTTTTGGCAGATGTTTTTTTGTTACCTTAACATTTTAAACAAGAACCTTCAAGGAAAATAAGAAAATATTTTAACAGCTGAAGAAGTTAAAAACATTTCACACAACCTCTCTGCAAAACAAAATATGTTTTTTTTTGTATAAAAACCTCAAATTTTTCTTTCAGCTGGCGACTTCCATGGTAAGGCTTCGCGACCTCCCTAGAGGTAGTAACTATAATGATATTTAAAAAAATTATAACATCATCACAATGGCCTAGCACATAAATAAAAACAGTTTTGAAGTAACATAATATTTAATCCTTCAGTAAACGCTCTCTATTTTCTTACGTGACTACTCGCGTGGATTACATTAGTAATCCATACGTACTGAAGCTTTGGAAAAGAAACATTATTTAAAAATACTGTTACTGTTTTAATGAAGTTTTAATAATAACACTAAAATCTATCATTGGCTTTATTTTATAAGTTGAACCTACATTAAATTAAAAAAAAAATAAATAAAAAACAATGAAAATTAAACAACAAATAAATCAAAGTTACCTATAATCAAACTAGGTTCTATAATATCCTAATTATAACATCTTAATCTGATTCAGACTGCATTTTGTGTTTTATCTCAGCATAATGTATACATATTTGCTTTAAATGTACTGGACAGTCCACTCATCACAGTTGCTGCACCATTTTCTTATGTTCTTATTCCTTGCTCGTCCAAAATATGACAACGCTAAGGGCCGAAGATCGAGTCAGAGCTTCTTTGAAAGTTTCCTTATTTATTTTTAAAAGAATTTTAATTTTTTCTTTTATTTCTTTGATATGTGAGTGTTGTTTAGTCGCCCTAACATCAGAGGTTTTATTAACTCAAACGAAATGTCCTGAAGAAAAGTGCTTCTTGGGAGTTATGCAGTGACATTATTAGCCTTATACAGGAAGAATGCAATAATTCCTGATATATTCAATAAATCAAAGACCACGGTGAGTGGCCAACGCCGAGAGTTTCGGGAAACATCGTATTGTGCACAAAACTGGTCAACCAGATCCACATCCAATTTTGTTTTGTTGTAATCCGTTATTATTTTGGTTTTGTTCTTGTTTTCTGTTTCAAAATCAATACTGTCATCATGGTGCATGGTTGAAACAGCTATATGACCTTATTTTTTTTTGGAACGTACGATACCAAGGTATATTTTTCTTGGAGGAATACGAATAGTGAAGAATGTATGTCTCTGTTTTTAGACGTTATAAATTCTTGTGGTAGCTCCCTCTTATTTTTACGAATTGTACCAACAATACTTAATCGCTTTTGAAGCAAGTCCATGGCCAAAGGTATACTAGTAAACCAGTTATCCATGGTTACATTTCTGCCTGTTCCTTCTATGGGTTTAACCATTCGTTTAACAACCTTTGCGCTACTCCAATCAGTTTCAAAAGGACCAGTTGGTTGTTTTCACAGTAAATCTCCATATTATAGGTATATGCATATTTGCGATCTACTAACGCAAATATTTTTATACCATATTTAGATGGTTTACTGGGGATGTATTGACGCAATTGACATTTTTCCCTAAAACCAAGTAATTTTTTTGAAAATTTTCACTAAAAAGTCTCGTTTAGGAGCAAGTTTATTGAGCTCTCTCCTTTGTTGTCTAGAAATAAAGTCATCAAACCTCAAACATCTCAGTATAAATCGGAAACGATTTAAAGACATTGTCAAGTAAATAGCTGCAACACCAGTACCTTTCTTATTCCACATTTTCAAAACATTTAGTCGTCCATATTTTAGAACACCTGCT
Source organism: Diabrotica undecimpunctata (assembly GCF_040954645.1). Classification (NCBI taxonomy): domain Eukaryota; kingdom Metazoa; phylum Arthropoda; class Insecta; order Coleoptera; family Chrysomelidae; genus Diabrotica; species Diabrotica undecimpunctata. The sequence goes on along the minus strand of NC_092809.1, from coordinate 2,857,044 downwards.
AAAAAGAGTATACTAATAAGTCACCAAATCTCATCAACGTCGGTCATTTTAGCATCTCTGTAGCGCTGGAAATTTGCTCTTACATTTTTAATATAGATGTTGGTACTACGCGTAATTTCTTTGACGATATTATCATCTAGCATTCATTTGAAGCATATAAGCTGTGTTTTTGCGTCTCTAGCTTCTCTTATTGGTCCTGGTAACTTCAAAACAATATTTGTTGCACGAGTTTTTAAAAATAGGCACAGGACACATCTTACTCCAGTTAGTTTTTTTGTCTTTGCCAAGATAGTATTTTGAAATTATTTTTTCTTCATCTTCTTCCCCTTGAACCTCTTCATCACAGTCTTGTTCAGACATGGTACATTCTTATTCTAGAACATCATCAGATACATATTGCTCAACATTATAGTCATCTGAACATCTGTCGTCGTCACTACAATCTATATTCGGCTTGTGTTCGTTATCTATTTCATTATTCCATTCCATCAGCATTTTTTCAAAATAAGAGTCGCAGACTCTTACTTTTTTTGGTCGGTACATTGCTGATAATTAAAACAAAAATAAAAAATAAATATTTGTTATTCTTTTTCACGCAGAAAACTTACCTTAACCGCCGAATACAAAATATAATTTTTTTAGGGTTACGTAAATACACGTGTGGATTACAATGGTAACAGAACACAATATAATATTTCTTATACCTACACACAGCAAGCGACAGTCGCATATTAAAACAGTTGTTCTTTATACTATGCCCTAAAGGTATAAGGAGATAGGCAACTTTATATACAGTATAGTCCGAATAGCAATATTATAAAATTCAATGGATTACGTATGTAATCCGCGCGTGTACTAGATGGTTAAAATCGAACAAGAGTAATCTGATTCTATCAGTAGATGGAAAAAAATATAAAAGAATTTTAACAAGAGATTAGACAGTCCAGCTACCGACATACATAGAATTACATAAATAGGTACAGTACAACGGTCTAAAATGAAAAATTATTATTCAATTATTGTTGTATATACTGTTAATTAAAACAAAATTATAACCATTTGCTAATTAACGCATTTCCTTTGTATATTTATCTACGTTTGCATATTATATAAAAATCTACAACGGTCCTGACCTAAGCTCTGATGCTGCTCAAATTAAAACTCTTTTAGCAAAGATAGTCGTAACATCCACACCGTTAATGAAATATTTGCGAAAAGCGAATCAAAGGAGACACAACAAACGTAATTAAGGTTATCACTGTCCTTTGAGCATTGAAACAAAATACAATACGACTGAATATAAGGGTCAAGAATCAAGCTTTTTGCTGCTTGAAACATTCCGCATTTAATTTAAAGAAAAATGTAATTAAAACAGCCATTATTGGATGCTTTGGAATGTTAATCAAGAAATATCATTTAGTTTATTAGCAACATGTCGTTCTAAGGTTGCTAAATTATAATATTGTAGATGCTTTACTTCTTGACTTTACGACTTATTTTCGTTAAGCTGTTATAGTTATCGTGAAGTTCTGATTTCATAATTTTTTCAATGTTTAATGTTCAATGTTTTCACTCAACTATCGCAAATATTCACACAATATTTTTTAAAGATCTATTATAATTTATGACTGGTAATTCTAACAAAAAGTCGAAAATATCTTGTTTTCTTAATTAAATGGGATTCATATTCAGCTGTTTTAATATTGAAAAATCTAATAGTCTTGCCAGTAACTGTTTCTTGCTAAATACTGTTACAGCTAGCTTAATTATTTGAATTTGTAATATACCTAACAACTACAGAGCTGGGTTTGTTAAAATTCAGAGCACGAAATACAATTTATGTCATTACCGAACATCAACCTATTATGGCCGTTACCGTACTGTATGCAATACAAATTAAGTGGCGAGTGGACACTGCATAATCAGTTCTATAATAATAAAAATAAAAAAAAATGTGTGTATATTTTCGTTAAATTGAACTGAGTTAATGTTTTAAAAAATATATATCGATAGCCTAATGCTGACAGATCGTAACCCACAAACAATTGAAAATTCATATTTTTGTGTCAAAGGCAACCAACCGTGCATCCCTATATGCTGTTAAATTTTCGTAACCTAAATAAAATAGTAAGGTGGCCATTCCCGCGATTTCTAACAAGTCCTAACCCGCTCGCGTTGTTTGTTTACTTCCAACTCATCTTATCCCACAGTGTAGCTTGAATGGCAAAGCGTGTTGGTAGTAATTCGTTTGACGTTTTGGGATAAAAACAAGACAAAACAGTCAAGAATGTTAGGAAGGGAATATACTGGTTATAGAAGGCTACAAAACATTGTGAAACATGATATTCTACGCCCTGAACGTAAAATGAAGCTCTCGAAGTTTTGCGCTACCGCGCCGACTCGCTTTTGCCAAACAATATCAGAAAACTTAAGAAAAGAAATATTTTTAAGATAAATAAACATTTAAATACACTAGGAGTAAGAGAAAAGATGGTACAGAACTGGGTAAGTGCGGCACGAAAAGATGGATTTCTAGAAAGTTGTGACATGATGCAAACAAGGATCAAAGAAAAAAGAGAGTCTACACCAAAAGCAAAACAGGACATTTTGCGAGTACAGAATTTACGAGAGTTTCTGAAAAGCCTGCCTAAAATAGAGAGCCACTATTGCCGCAAGTCTACTGAAAAGTTATACCTGGAACATAATTTAAAATCGAAAACTGAAGTATATAATCTTTATAAAGAACAATGTAAAGACAGGGAGGTACCATTATCAAATTGTAAATTCTCTACAGAATTTGACGAAATGAATTTAGCCTTGTTTAAACCACGCAAGGACCAATGTGATATATGTTCATCTTACAAGATGAAACAGGTTACAGATGAACAATACGCATCCCACATTAGAGCAAAAGATCTAGCACGCGTCGAAAAAGAAACCGATAAAATCAGAGCCATCCATAAAGAAATTTACTGTTTTGTCGTTGATGTGCAGGCAGTCAAATTGTGTCCAGTGTTACAGGCTAGTTCTTTGTACTATAAAACAAAGCTACAAGTACATAACTTTACAGTATATAACTTAGAAAACCATCGCAGCATGAATTTCGTTTGGAATGAGACTGAGGCAGACCTTGATTCATCCATATTCACTACGTGTTTAATAAAACATCTAGAACAATATTTGACCTTTGAAAAGAAAAATGTTATAATATTCTCCGACGGCTGTGATTATCAGAATAGAAATGTCATCCTTGCAAATGGTTAATCGGTTTTAGCTTCCAAGTATGAAGTCGAGATTGAGCAAAAATTTCCAGAAAGAGGCCACACTCAGATGGAGTGTGACTCTACCCACAGTCTAATTGAACGAAGACTAAAAAATCGGCAAATATTCCTACCCTCAGACTATATTTCGGTAATATCAGAAGCCAGGAAGAATCCTATACCTTTGGAAGTATCCTATCCCACCCACACTTTTTTTTTTTAAACTACAATGACTCTAAAAACTTTCGCTACAGCTCAATTCGTCCAGGTAAATCAAAAGGAGATTTAAGGGTAACAGATCTTAGAGGCTTAAAATACCTACCAAATGGGGATATATTATACAAAGTGGCCCATGATCAAAAATATGAACTCCTTCCTCAGAGAAAGAACACCGTCAATCACGATTTGGTTTACGATCAACTTTATTCGAATAGATTAAAAATAACCACAAAAAAATGGAAGGACCTTCAAGATCTAAAGTCTGTATTACCTGCAGATGTGCACTACTTCTATGATACGCTGCCTCTCGAAGTCTTAATCACCAAAGGCAATAACAAAAAACAAAAAAAAAAGCCAAGATTTAAACTTATTATTTAGTTATTTTATTTTAATTATTCCTAAAAATGTTAACTGTAACGTTGTTTAAATGGTATTCGCTTAGTTTGCTACATTTTATTTAAAGTAAACACACAAGTATGTGTTTTTTGAAAATAAAAATAAAAAAATAAGGATTATGATTTAAAATGACGTAAACCACACTTTTATGAGAACACCTTGAGTTATAATAACTTACTACATTTTCTAAGAGTTCGATATACTCGTAAGCCGCCATGACGTTGGTTACAATATGTCGTATCCCTTAGTACCCTGATCAAAATTAAACAAATTTATATTTTTACAATAAACTCACTTAGTAGCCATTACATAATTATTTATTTAAGAAAACATTACACAAGCAATCTTTTATAATTATGCTATACAGTTTTTTGTGACTCTTGTAAAATTTTCTAAAATTGAGTTACGACCTATCAGCATTAGGGTATCGATATACAATGCGTATTTGTATCGACTACGTAGAGGTAAGTAGTGCGTTAATAGTTACTTGCTGAATTCTAGCTTGTTTGTGAAATAGCACGATTAAAAGAATACAACCATATTTTAACGAAAAATAGAGTTTTCTCCATACTTTGCTCAATACTTTCTTTTATTTTTTCATGCAGCTTACCAAACTAAACTTTATATAACAATAACCGGTTTTTATACAGCTAAGCAGTAAATTAAATGTCATTTAAGTAAGCACTCTAAGAATCCAATAAGTAAGTTATTCATCCAAATCCTGTTTACAGTGCTACATAAAGGGTCATAATAATACAAGAGAAGTGAAGACTTATCACTTGTGTTCGATTACTTATGAGTTATGTCGAAGTTGCAGTTCGTTCGGTATAGGTCTGGCAGCTCTTTGTTTTATGACAATTTTACAATGTGGTAAAAGCATAACTGTTAAAAACTATTCAATTTTAAAAAATTCTTATTTAAAATTACCAATACCTTCTAGATGCGTAAGACCTAACGCTCTAAATAGCAACAATTACATATATTTTACCATTACCTTGACAATAAGTTTTAAACATTGAGTGTAAACCCGTACCAACGATTTGAATTCAGAAATTCAAAAAAGCAAGGTCGTAAATAGATGCGAAAATTTTAGTAGCTGACATTGTTAAAAAGGCCAGAAAGAGGGGATCCAAATTTATAATATTTGGCGTGAAGAATGTGGTACCACTAACTGGCAATACAATATTACAAATAAATAGAAAGTAATTAACGCTATTAGCTATATGGAGCGACGAACTCCACGATAGGACAATGCCATTTTGGTGAAAATTGTATTAACTGGGAGGAGTTTTTATTAGAAGGCACATAATGCCGAGAAGAGCGTGGTATCAGTTCTTGTATGTGACAGAACAAACAGACCAAACGCGAAGATTATACGACACTCTTTGACAACCAACAATACTGCTGACAAGAGCTCGAGTCCTGTCGAATCAGACCATACATGAAGATTGGATGAGACCCTTTGACAAAAGTAAAAAGATCAGTCAGAAATGCGGCTGCCAAGAGCTTAAATCTTGCGATAGATAGTTTTGTGTAAAGAAGACACTAGAAATTTATCACATACAAATACAGTTGTTTCTTGTATCTGTTCATGTGTTTTATTATCTTAAGATACATTAAATTACCACAACTGCTGATAAAAGATATGGAAAAATAAAACCAAGAGGATAAAAAAAATAAGATAAAAAAGGATAGCCCATTTTATAAGGTTTGTCAAAGGGGCAAGAAGAATAAGAAAATACTTTAGTCGTAGGGTTGTATTTTAGGCCTAGCATTGTAATAATGGAAGGTCAAACAAACAACGTGTCAAAATATATGAGCCAAATCCTTGAAGTAGACTAGGATTGTTGCTGGCACATTTGCCTAGCGGAATACCATTGAGCTTTAAAAGTTGCATGAGCTCTCACTACAGAGTAAACGGATAAAATAGAGTTACTTTCTAACAAACCGTCGTCAATGGAGAAATTGTCGCGTTAGATCTTGTGAAGTTTTTAAAGCTAAATAAGACAAAAAAGAAGTGCTGTAAGTAACGGTACATAAAAATGATTCTTGGAGAGGTTCAGAACAATCCGATCTCCAAAGAACTCATTTAGTTCCAAACATCTTTGTTTACTTTAATTTGTCGACACGTTTACTTTATATCGCATGTCAAATAACGAGAATATCGAAAATTAAGTAATATAAACAAGATGCTCCTTTATCACCACTATAAAATGTGTCTATTAGCGACACACCTCGAACGTCATACATACGTCAAAGCTAGTACGGATTTTAGAGGTAAGAAACCAATTAATTTTTTTTTTTAGGAATTTTCGTACATAATGTTTGATGAGCAGAGTACTAAGAATAAGTTGAATTAAAATATGACTTAGAAACCGGCATCATATGTTGAGAAGTAATAAAATCCTTCCTAAATTCAACATAATAAAATGTTTCTTTGAGATTCAGGATTTTCCTGAAACGATTTCCTGTCCTAAAGACGGCGAAATACATATGGATAAGTATCGAAAAGAGACAAACAAAAAAAAAAGATAAATAAATAAAGAGGATTGTCGAAACGGTAGAATAACAGAAAATCTGCCTGTGGGCTCTCGAAAAATTAATGGTTTAAAAATATCCTTACAAGCTTGGTCGTGGTGGAACACTAACAGAGATAGATATGTTTTCGACTTCTCAAAACTTTTGCAGAAAAAGATCTGTTTGGAAAAGTATTTAGTACCTACTTAAATATTTTCCCAAACAATAATACGCAAATTATAGTTTGTTGTCGAAGCTAATTTTAACACTGTTTTCTGTACTCTAGCAGGCTCGGATCTCCAGATATATTTTTGTTTACATAAAAAATATCTCACACATTTTAGTGTATAATTTATCCAAGAATTCCAAACTTAAAACTTAATTTTATCAATTTAATCCGAATATTAAATTAAAATTTTCGACCCTTTGGAATCCCTTCGACCACACCTTCGTAGTTTTGTATATTCAAAGCATTAGCCGTATCCTGAGTTTCGAGCCGCAGGTTTGTGTTTGTCCAAGTTTCCGCGTCAAATTATTTCGGAGAGGTTGAGTTTAATTTAAATAGCGAAACTAGGAGGAACAAATTATAAAAAGTGTTAATGTGTAAGAATTTAACTGTCAAAAAACAAGTATTATAGTAATATAGCGAATAACAGTACATATTTTCAGCTAAATACTTCATTCTTTTCGCCAGACAATGCCAGGTAATATATTTTTTTATTTTCTAAGTAAAGATTCGCAATCTGTTCTATTTGGACAATAATCAAATTTGATAATTCAAACAGAAAAATTAACATGGGCGAAGAATACCTGCCAGTGCTGTTACTTTCCTTATTAAATTTAAGTATAACTAATAATAAAAAAAATTTTCTTATATTCTAAACAATTTACTTATGAAAATCTATCTGGTAGGTAAGTCCAAGGGTTTGTGTCTTATAAGTCTTCTCACTTTACTGCTGTTGTCCAGTACGGACTACCGCACTAGAATTTGTGTGAATTTTTAACCGCTTTAAATGCCTATCACTACACCTTTTTATGACTTCATTAGGGACGTTGTATGGTGCATTAATAATCTGCCTAAAGACCTTCGATTGGAACCTCTGCAGGATTTCAATATTAGATTCGGTTCACCGATACCCTCACAGTTAAATTCTATAGGTCAAATTCCCTTAAGAATAGAGCAACCAAGAGCAGCCTATTTGAAAATAAGGAAATTTCTGAGTAACCAAAGACTTAATCTGCAAATCCTATGTCGGATGGTAAAATGTTATATCCGCTCTATTCTTCTTTATGGTGTCGAAGTCTGGACTATTAATGTTGACTTAATGAGAAAACTGGAAGCTTTTGAGATGTGGCTTTTTAGGAGAATTTTGAAGATACCATGGACCGATCATATTATGAACAAAATGGTTTTGCGCAGAATGGGAAGAGACAGAGAACTTTTGACCACTATTAAAAGGCTAAAAACAGCATATTTGGGGCACATACTTAGAAATTATAAGTACGAGTTGTTGCAGCTGATTATAAAGGGTAAAATCGAAAGAAGAAGTTGTCCTGGTAGATGACAAATATCCTGGCTGAAAAACATTCGCGACTGAACCGGGTTAAATACACAGACGCTTTTAAGAAAAGCAGAAAATAGAGACGAATTTGCAATGGTTATAGCCAACCTTCATTAGTGGAGACGGCACTAGAAGAAAAAGAAGAATGAGAAACAAGCATACTATTAAAACAATAATTAAAAATATTAATCTTTTACTATTTTACAATTGAAAAATAAATTTTGAGAATAAAATTTTCTAAATTTTTAAAAAATTTTAATTAATAAAATGTTTTATCAAGTAACGGTTTACTTTTTACAGAATGTTAAATCGATTTGTTTAGTACAAAATTGCTGGTTTAAGCTCTATTGTTTACATAAATGAGATGTCTGCAAAAAATAAAGCTTTTATTTGTTTATCTTACTCTAAACTAACATGATTTGGTGCGTATTTGAAAACAGCTTTTCATCATGAGCTGCGTCTCTACGTTCCCTCCCTTATTTCATTCAACCCAATATAAAATTTTATAGTAGGCAATGCTATAAATTTCACAACACACAATCATTAAACTGCATTCGTTGTTGAAGGAACAACTGTTGAAAAAGAGTAATTTCCAAGATGGAGGACCAGCTGTTGTGTATACTCACTTGCCAGTGTAGTTGTCTATAAACTTTTATGATATTCAGATGCTGTTCGTAAAGGAAAGGAATTTTATGGAGATTGTTCAGCTTTTACGAAATCAGGCACTAAGAAAATTGGAGTGTACTTATATTGGAAGGGTATATACTGAAAATATATCGTAAAATTTGTTTGGAGTAGGATAATTTTCGATTGAAATTTAGTTTAAATTTAGAACAGTGAGGAATAATTTATTTCAAAGAATTTAATAAACATACTTATGTAACTTCGTAGCAAATTGTTTAACCCTCCGTTAGGCACGTGGTCTACAATCGTAGACCACCTCTTTTCAAACACTTGTATATGTCTGTTATTTTCTCTTACATGCGCGTGCATCTCAGTAGCTGTTGTTAATGGGCGTCTAATTCTAATTTATGATTTTATTTGTATTCGGCACTTCAGTTGAGTATTTTGTTAAGCATAGAACAGTACTGGTCTACAATTTTAGACCACGTGTCCACTGACGTTACAACATCTGGCTATATTGAAAATATATAACTTTTATTTATTACCATTTGGTACACTTGTAGCTACTGTGATATATTTTAGATAATACTATGTCTGATCAAAAAAGAAGACAAATGGAACGAAGCAACGACCCGGAAGTTTGATCTCGATGGTTTGAGGAGATACCAAGTGGGGAAGAAGAAGATTGTGATGATGAGTCCGAAGATGATCTCGATGTGAATGTGTATTTTGCTCCAAGGAGTGATCACAAAACAGACTCTGAATTAAAAACATTGGAGCAAGAGGAATTTGCCCAAGATGAAGCAAAGTCAGACGACTCTGATAAAGCATGTCCTTTAAATTTTTACATAGGAAAAGACAGGGGGTGACTATAAACGGAAAAAAAATAGATCCAATTTACAAGTTCGTATCCGTTCTCAGAATCTCATCAAACTTGGTACAAAAAAAAAACGCACACACTGTTGAAACTGAAATTGATTGCCCGAAGTTATTTTTGGATGAAACAGTTATTAGAGTAATAACTGTCTCAAAAAATATGGAATATTGTTCTTGATTGGTATTCTTAGAAGTTAAAGAAAAAATTTACATAAAATATGGAATAATTTTCAAGGATCCGGAGTTGAGTCATGCTACCTGGCAATGAGCGAGAAAAGGTTCCGATTTCTCATAAGATGTCTACGGTTCGATGATGTGGAGACAAGAACAAAGCGAAGAGAAACTGATAAACTTGCATCCATTAGAGAATTTCTGGAAATATTTCTGGTGAATTTCCCAAATAACTTCATTTCTAGTGAGTATCTTACAGTAGGTGAACAACTAATAGCATTTAGGGGACGTTGTGCATTTAAGTAGTACAACCAAACGAAGCCAACCAAATATGGATTAAAACATTTCCTTTGGTAGACGCAAAAACGTTTTACACATTTAATTTGGAAACTTACGTGGGAAGTCATCCAGATGGTCCATACAAATTTGTAAATACCAGTAACGAAATAACTCTTCGTTTGGTAGAATCCATCGCAGGTACCAGTCGTAATATTGCGGCAGACAACTGATGCAGCAGTTTATCATTGGTCAACAGTTTACTGAAAAAAAAAACTTACATATTTGGTTCTTTTTCTTCTTCTTCTTAGCCTTCTGTCGTCCATGTTTGGACATAGGCCTCTCCCAACTCCTTCCATCGGTCTCTATCCTGAGTAACATATTTCCAATTTGTTCCAGCTATTCTTTTAATATCATCAACCCATCTCATCTGTGGTCTTCCTCTTGGTCGTTTACTTTCGTAAGGGCTCCAATGTTGTATTGTAGTATTCCAACGTTGGTCTTTTTGTCTAGCAGTGTGGCCCGCGAAGCTCCATTTAAGTATGTCAATTTTTGTTGCTATGTCCTCGACTTTTGTTTTGGATCTTACCCAGTCGTTTTTTTTTTTATCTGACAGTCGTATACCTAACATTGCTCTTTCTATTATTCTTTCTGTTGTGGCGAGTTTATCCATGTTTGCCTTGGTTAGGGTCCAGGTTTGACATCCATATGTCATTATAGGAAGGATGCATTGGTTGAACACTTTGCTCCTCAAGTATTGGGGTATTTTGCGGTTCTTAAGTATCCAACTAAGTTTTCCAAATCCTGCTCATGCTAGTCTTGCTCTTCTAGCAATTTCCGCACTTTGGTTCTCTTTGTCAAGTCTCAGGATTTGGCCTAGGTAAATAGGTACCTACATATTTGGTTACTCTAAGTTTCTGGCCCAGAAAAATCGAGAAGTTAAGTCGTCTCTTTTTGGTTTCCAAGCTGATTGTACTATGGTGTCATATGTCCCAAAGAAAAGTAAGTCGGTGGTATTGATATCCTCCATGCACAATGATGACTATATAGATAAAGATACTGGAGATGAGATCACTGATTATAACAACACCAAAATCGGTGTGGATATGGTAGATCAATTGTGTCAGAATTATAACGTCGCAAGACATACACGCCGTTGGTCAATGGTTATGTTTTACAATTTATTGAATATTTCTGGCATAAACCTGCCATGAGAAATGAGGAAGCGAGCTCAAACTCTACTGAACATATAAAATAATCCTCCTCAACCCCCTGTGCGACCACATTATTATATCGGGCGTTGCCATGTTTGTCCTTGAAATTTGAACAAATCTTCTAGAAAGTCTTGTGTGAAGTGCGGAGCGTTTGCATCCAAAAACCACATGAAAGAAATCTGCCATGATTATTTTACTGACTAAAAATGTGATGTTTTCTGTAGTCTTTAAGTCATACAATTTTTTAACAGTACTTTTTTTTTTTTTTTTTTTTTTTTATTTTTTTTTTTTTTTTAATTTATTTATGCCTCAACCTCATAGGGTCATTGGCGTTGTACAATTTAGAGTTTTACAATTTATTTAGTACATTTATGGAATGTAAGTATGATGTCAAATTTTTCATATCAGTTCCGTCACTTAATATTGTCTGTAAGGTATCTTGTAATTTATATTGAAGTCTCTCCATGCAATATAAGGGACACTCCAGTAAAATATGGCGAACACTGAGCACAATATCACATATGTTGCACTTTGGTTTTAATTCACTCTCTAGCAGATGTTTATGGGTGATGGCGGTGTGGCCTATTCTCAGACGAGATAGGATGGTTTGATGTTTACGCTTATTTGGGGTTGATTTCCAAGGTAATATGGAATGTTTTACTTCTCGTAGTTTGGATGTTGATTGATTCCACTTGGTCTGCCAATCATTGATTATTAAGTTCTTGATTACAGGTTTTATATCTAGATGTGGAATGCTTCTGATTTCTACAGCTTCCGGACTCAAAATTGCTAGTTTTGCCAAGGAATCTACTTCTTCGTTACCAGCAATTCCAATATGGGAAGGAATCCATACAAAGTTGACATTTATGTTCATAGTTTGCAGTTGGCTTAATGCTGTTTTAATAAGTAGTAGACTTGGATGACTAGGATATAAGTTATTTAGGGCAATTACAGAACTTAGGGAATCCGTAATAATGACAGGGTTTTTGATACTATTTTCTACCACAAAATTTATTGCATTGAGAATAGCAGTTAATTCGGCTGTGTAAATGGATGTTAATTTAGGGAGTTTCATTAATATTTTTGTTTCATTAGACATAAATGCTGCTCCCACTCCATCTATAGTTTTAGAGGCATCGGTATATATAAGTGTATGGTTACTGTATGTCTTGAATTCTTGGAGGACATATTGATATAATGCTTTGGGATGGTTATCTGCTTTTTTATATATGGAGAGTTTGGTATTGATAGATGGGATGGGAACAGTCCAAGGGGGAACAGTGTTAATATCGGGTATACAATAGATATCTTGAAATTTGAATTCAAGTTCATTGAGGTATCTATTTACCCTTTCATAAAAAGGAAGGTCAAGCCTAGCATGAGTTTTAAAGATATTCCTAAAACGGTCTGAATTTACATAGTGATTAACAGGATTCATAGGAAACAGTACTTTTATTTATGTGAGTTTGGGTGATTTTGTTCTGAAGTATTGTTAGGTGCAGCAATTCTTCTTTTGTCAAATTTACATTAAAGTTCTTATTAGAGCAAAATAATTTTAATGGTTAATAAAACTTTTAAAATGTATGGAGTAGCCTTTTTATTGTCTAGTAAAGAAATAAGTAAACTTTTTGTTATAAAAACTGGTCAGTATCATTAACAATTATTCAACAAATATACCTATGAAACTTTTATGTTTAATAATATAAATAAAATGGTCTACGACCGTAGACCGCGTGACCAACCGTGTCTCAGTTTATCACGTGCCTAACGGAGGGTTAAATTAAGCCTTAACCCTTTGACGACTATCGGTATCTGAGATGACCAACTTTACAAACATTTCTTTTAATCTTCCCAAAGGTTTTACAGTTATATAGTAGTAGTTATATAGTGTGTAAAATTGGTTGCCTATATTATATGCCAAGTGTCTTTTAACCAGTTTAGAACAGATTTGATTCAATGACATTGACTGGATAACATAATTAGTCAAGGACACATTTGAAGCGGACGTATGGAGTTGACAGAGTGACATATTTTAATTGTGTTCTTGTTTATTCAATTATTATTAATTACAAAAATTACGGGTATGATATTTTTGAAGTCTGTTTTACATTAAGTACTGTTATTTGCATGAATACATTTCAATTTTTTTTAGGGCACTGTCTTTTATGTGGTATTCGGGCACGACTACATGGCACTTCCTATATGAATTCTGCCAATATGCACATTCAAAAGTGGAGCTTCAGGCATTTGTCCCATAGGAAAGGAAAGGAAAATATGTCTCAAAATGAGGTTGATGCCTTATTGGATGAAATTCCAAGTGACCAGAAGTCAATTGTCTCTGATATTGAAAGCGTTTTGGGAGATGAATTGGATGTTGTTTAATTTCGGCGACCAAATAATGATATTATAAATATGGACATCGTGTTTGAAGACCAAATTAACAATCAAGATTAAACAACCACTACTCCAAATAATCAAGAATCGGAATCGGATAGTGAAGACGATGTACCGCTAGCAGTATGGCTAGCAAAGCGAGATTTTTAACCAAAACTATTTATAAAAATGTTTATTTTTATACATATTGTGATTATTAATTTTGAATTTAATTAAACTAATGTAAAATTTGTTATGTGCGTTATTTTATATTTCCTTCTTCTCTACATGTTAAATAAGAATACTTTTCAGCTGACCATTTAATTAAAATAGTTTTCAGATTTATAAAACTTAAAACAAACATCCATCTTGCATGGAAACTAATGTAGAAAAGATAACATGGTAATTACCATTTTGTACCGTTTTGTATAAATTTCTAACTTTTAAAATACATATTTTTATTAATAATTATCAATACTGCTGTGTTCAAAATGTACTCATAATAATATCAAAACAATACAAAATTTATATTTCATTTACTGTACCAGGAAAGTAATTAACTATACAGTGGCCACAAAACAATGAGATATAAGTTTGCTTTTCCATACTTATACCTATATAGTTTTTTTGTTCGCCGTAAAATATACAGAACTGCAGTTGAAAGTAAACAAACGCTATTTTAGGTAAGCTGGTGCTAATATTTAAATATTTAAATAGATTTAGATATGTTTAATAAAATTGATTAACACTATAGTTACAGAAAGAAAACAACCAGAAACAGTAGCATTAAATGAATGAATTAAGTTCTAAGATACAAATATTTCAAAATACACCGTAAAAAGTTATTAAACAACAAAGGAAAAAAAACAATATAATGGCTTTAAAATCATCTTTTTCCTTGAGTTTATTTCATACCCCTCCCTAAACGAGGTGGCCTAATTGCCTGGTTTCCACTAGTAACCAGGAAGATCTCCTGAGGGGGGATTACATCTACTGGAGGGTTTCTGGGTAACCCCGCCCCCCCCGGTTACGCCACTGCCTGGTTTAGTGCTGAGTGTCCGGACCGCGGAAGTGTAGTAGGTTTTCGAAACGGACCTTCAGGGAATATAATTGGTGACTCCTGTTGTAGGATATTGTGGAAGTGGTACACCAGTCTATCTCTCCCCCGCTCATCTATTCTTACATTTGTGTATATCGAACCATTTTACAAGTCCAGTTACAGCTTATACATTATTAGTAAAGTGCCTGCAAATGAGCACAGCGTCGTAAATATTAAGGTTAGAACGTTATAATTGCAGAAACAATGACATTATCAGTTTTGTTTTTTTTTAGTGTAAAATATGAATACGAAAAATAGAGACGTGCACAGACCTCTCACGCAGCGGGAGTTAGAAGCTGAGTTGCAATTGTGTCTGGCATATTTTTGGCCAGATGAATCGGATAACAATTCTGATAAATCAGAAAGTGAATCTAAAACAGAAGATGCCGTTTTATAAGAATTCAGTCCATCTAAATCAGAGTTTAAACCATCAAGCGAAAATGACTCAGATTCCGACCATGACTTGCCGTCCAGTATTAAGAAAAGAAAAAGAAGTTCTAAAAAGAGTAATGAGTTAGAAAAACAGTTTACTTCAGTGTTTTCAATAAAAGAAAGTAAAGACTCCAAAATCGACAAGGAAAAGCAATGTCCTGCTCAGCAAAATCCATCAAATGAAAAAGAATCTCTAGAAATTGCAGCTAAAAAGAAGCAAACTTGGATGCCGTAAAACTCCAAAACGTAACTTCGTACATTTTTTTCAAGGTCCCTATGATTAAACCAAAAAAGTACAAACTCTCTTAGATGCCTTTCATTGTTTTATGAGTACAGAGTCTATGAAAAAAATTGTAGAATATACAAGTGCTCAAATTTCTATTACGGAAAAAAAATAAAGTAGAAAAACTTACAAACTCCAAAGTTATTAATGACCAATTGCATGCACTCCTAGGACTACTTATTTTTGCTGTTGCCTAAAAAGACAATCATTTAGCAACAAGACAAATGTTTGATGACAAAATTTCTAGTGCGATATATAAAGCAACTATGGTCTGGAAAATATTTAAATTTCTTATAGAATGTTTACATTTTGATGATGAAATATCTAGACCAGACAGAAAAGAAACAGACCTATTAGCAGCCATTCATAAAATATAGGATGATCTTATATAGAACTGTAAATGATCATACCCAACAATCGATGAGAAGATACTGGCTTTTAAAGGAAGATGTCCTTTCCGGATGTATATCCCAAACAAGCCAGCCAAATATGGACTGAAAATAGTAATGTGTGACGAAGGAACCAAATATATGTTCGATGCAGAATTGTATTTAGGAAAGGGAACTAAAACCAATGGACTGCCTCTAGGAGAATATTATATAAAACAATTAACTCAGGGTGTGTACGGAAGTAATCGTAACATAACCATGGGTAATTGATTTACGTCAGTACCGCTATAAAAAAGAAATGCCTCCCGAGATGATAAATCTCAAAAATCGTGAAATTGGGCATTCCTTATTTTGCTTCGATGGTGAAAAAAGAATGGTATCCTATAAGATACCATATAAGTAAATAAGTCTGTGCTTCTTCTGTCGACAATCAACAATGGTCCAGGAAAACGTGATCCAACTGGAAGGTATCACCAGAAAAAAATTTATGACTATAAATTTTTTTTGTCTG
Organism: Diabrotica undecimpunctata; assembly: GCF_040954645.1. Taxonomy (NCBI): domain Eukaryota; kingdom Metazoa; phylum Arthropoda; class Insecta; order Coleoptera; family Chrysomelidae; genus Diabrotica; species Diabrotica undecimpunctata. The sequence continues at coordinate 2,840,842 of NC_092809.1, read as the reverse complement.
AACAATTGACGAAAACTTGGCTACAGCATCGTGTAAATTGGCCAACTTTGAACCGCTCGGTGAAGTTGCTTATTAAAAATATTTTAGATCTAGAGCCACAGAAAGAACGAATATGCCCTATTGTGTAGAAAAGTGTCATGTATTAATTCTGTCCGTCTAAAAAACGTCGAATGACAACCCATCATTGCGAGCACTGCCGACGTCCATTTTGTGGTGAACATCGAGCCCTTTGATGTCAGCAGTGTAGTTCTAAAATGTGCAAATTATGAGTTTTTTTGTAATGTGTAGGTTTTAGAGACATTTCTCTGTTCAAAATGATTTGTAAAATTAAGATAAATAAAATACTTTTTCAGTGACCACATTTTTTTTATCAGCGTAATGAATTTTACGATGGTTAGTGTAAATTAAGGTAAAAATAAGGTTAGTATTTAATTCTAGAGTTAACCTGAACAGTCGACGAAGGTGAAATCTCAATTTCCAAGAACAAACTCTCGAAAACCTTTTCTGCGCTGCTTCTGTAGAATTGATGTGTCAGTCGTAATAAGCTATCCAAATCCTAAGCTACTCAGAGCCCGACCTGTAATATCTCTTGTGTGTGAGGTCTATATAAATCCTAAAAGAAATTAAAAAATGTCTCCTCTTAGGTAACCCGTTCGTAGACACACTGTATAATATCACAGTTTAATATTTTAGGGTCGATCAGAAAACTTATTGTAATCTCTGAGTTACAGAGTAATAATTTCTATTATGTAACCAAACAAAGCTTTTCCACCAAAATCGACTTTTAATCCATTATCCAACGGTCACCAAAATAGACGCACGGCACGCATATTGGTGGATGCTTTTAATAAAAAGGAACATTATTTTTTATTATAACGGCTTCATTGGTCTCATAGGAAAACATTTTTCTAAATTTCCTGCTTATACGCATCAACATGTTTAATAGGATTGTTTTAGCTTGAAACAGGTCGATTCTTTTGAGTAACCGCAAACTGCGTGACTATATTTTACCAAAATTATATACGAGATTTTTATTTAATTTGTTATTTAGGCCAAAACAAATTTTATGATGACAGGCCGTTTTTGAGAAAACATTTTATGGTCGATTAATTGTAGTGGGTAGATTTTTCTGTGATTTATTTGATCTCGGATAATGCTTTCCACTTTCCGTAAAAATATTAAATATTTAACCTACTTTAACTAAATTTATGTATAATATAAAAATCAATTAAAAATTCATCACATATAATAAGTATATATATATATATATATATATATATATATATATATATATATATATATATATATAAATATATATATATATATATATATATATATATATATATATATAGATCTAGCGGTTAATGAGAGCTCCGTACTAAAACGGTATTATACTAACTCCAGGCGAATATACACCGTGTATATTATTATCTGGGTAGCGCTTTATGTGGACTCCGACCAACACGTCGGATTAAGTGGACTCTGTAATAGGTTAAAACACTTTTGGGATCCGTATACATTTCTTTGCGTACCCAACTAAACTCCTCCGATGTTGCCAATAATTTGATTAGTCGTAGATTTTTATATTTTACAGCAGGTACGTTTTGGAACTTCAAATTTATTTAAATATCAATCAATTTAGTCATCGAGAAATTTCACAAATACGTACTTGGTTAATGTAGTTAAATATTTTAATAATTATAATTTATATTACTTGCTTTAATTATAGATAAACTGAAATTAGTGTCTATTATAAACTTTGAATAGGCAAGTGTCCATTTTTATGTACTAGAATTTTTTTTAATACATTGGCACTGAAATATTTATTATATTATAAATGTACTTTCCGATGTTTCGATTGCTATAGTGTATGACTTACAATATTTGTTTCATCAAGCAGTAAAATTTAAATTATAATAATTTATAAATCAATCTTAAAATTATAATTTTTTACTGTCTAATTTAAATATTTCAATTTTTTAATGTAGGGAATTCAATATACTACTATACTTTATATACACATAAACACATAGATATAATATTTCGGTGTCTTATGGTATAATTTTAGCCAACATATCTATTACAATTACATATAATATGTTCGGCCTTATCGTTTTAAATACTTTGTCGCTTGTGCAAGCTATCATTGTTTTCAATGTTAAATCATTGTTTTTTGTATCTTGCGTTAAATAATTTTTATAGGCATATAATTTTTAATTTAGAAGTACATGTATGTATAATATTCTTTTTTCTGTCACTTGGTTTAAATATAGTACACTTACATTCTTCTTGCTTATTTATTTTTATTCGTAATACTTATAAGTATGTAATAACGTACCCGTTGTTGCAAAAATCAACAACGGGTACGAAAGATATCAGGTATTAGGGGTAGTATTTGTCAATCGAAATGCCGCTTACGACATATTAAATTAGAGAAAATTTCTCCAAAAATTCTATGACGTCCCCTTAGATAAAAACATCACTTGTTTTATTCACAATCTAGATTGAATTGCTCTCTTCTGTTGATTCGCTTGTATTTGTTTTTCATTTTGTTGATTTTAAGTAAAACATTTTTCGTGTTCTCTTCACTTTGTTGAAGATGTCGCAGACGGGAGAGAGTTTCTTATGAGATCAATATCATTACCATATGCTAGAAGTGCTTGGTACTTTGGGCCATTAATATATTGCATTTTAAATAGGCGATTTCTATTTTAGTAAGCTGTTCTTTAATTTTTTGAATATTTGAATTGAGAATCTGTATATTATTCGACTGTTTTATAACAGTGTTTCTTGTGTTATAGAATATAGTGCTGTGTATATAGTGCTGTTTAATAATAATAAAGTTCAAGCAACAATTCATATATGCAATAACTTGGTACTGATATCTCTGCTCCCCCATACCAGGTAGCAGTCCCGAAAACATTAAAACTGCTACACTCATCCTTCCTATTATCCAACGATTAGCCAGTCCAGGACTATACCCTTATTATGGTACTAATATTGCTGCTGTCCCTTATAAGTGAATAAAATATGCAAGGAAGGTTTTGGCAATTTAATAGGATTTTGTATGTTAGAATATTATTACTCCGAGAAAGTGAAAAATATCTATTTGTTATACGGATTTAATCTATAGATGAAATATTAGAATGCTATTAGCAGCAAATAATATGGCAGATAATATGCTGGAATTAGCAGTAGCATGTACTAACAGTGGCCATACCTAGTCCACTGTTAGTACATGCTTTTAGAAAAGAGAAAGCCAACTTATCCAATTTAAAAGCAGACAAAATCAATTCCAAATATGGATCGTAAACCAATCCCTTATGTAAAGACTCTAAAGTAATAATTAGTGAAACTGTAAGCCAACAGCATAAAGTGCTGGTACTAGATATACAAGTAAAATATGAAATAAAACCAAAATATCGAGGAGAGTCACAAAAACAATTAATTGACGTTAACAAGCGACAAAGTAGTTCAATTTAGAACAGAAATAAAAAAAGAATGTGTTGGAATATGGAAAAAGGTCATAATGAAATTTGGAGAAATGTGTCAAAAATTATTAAAGAGGGCGTAACTAAAATACTTGAAAAAATCTCAGAAAATTGACTTAAAAATTGGTAAATATAGATAGTCAGACGATGTTTAAGACAATATAAAAGACAAGAGAAGATTATATAAGAAGGGACAAGAAAAAATATCAGAATAAGATTATCAAAAGTATCAAATAGATAAAGAGGAAGCAAATGTGCGGTAGCACAATCTAAGGTAGCAGCGCATGAAAAGCTGTACAATGAACTGAGTACTAAGAAAAAAACATATACAAAATTGTTAAAATTGGAGCAAAGAAAACCAAAGATTTTAATCAGATTAAATGTATACGAAATAAATACATTAAACTATTTATGCAAGGAAAGGATCTAAAAAATAGCTACAAGGAGTTCTTTAACGACCAATTAAACTAAGAGTTTGAGAAAGCATCTATAGAGGCAACAGAGACAGTAATAGCAATGGTGCCGAAAATGACGACCGCGGAAGTAATTCAAGAGCTACATAAGATGAAAAAAGAAAAGGCATAGGTCCTGATGGCATCCCTGGATATATATGATCAGCATTAGGAAAATCAGGAACAAGTTGGCTAACAGGACTATTTAATAGAATTTTGAAAGTAAGGCGAATACCGGATGAATGGAGAAGTAGCATTTTAGTACCTGTATACAAAAACAAAGTAGATGTTAAACTCTGTACAAACTATAGAGCCCTAAAACTACTCTGTCACACCATGAAACTGTGGGAGAGAATAATTGATAGTAGGATAGAGGAAGAAACAGAAATATTAGGAAATCAGTTTGAATTCATGCAAGGCATATCAACAACGGATGCAATTTTTATCATAAGGCAAGTAATGGAAAACTAATGTTAGAACAAGTGAGGGTAAGACTGATAAATTTCATTTGAGAATAGTATTGCATCAGGGGTCAGTGCTAATCCCTTATCTCTTCTAATTAGTGTTGGAAAAATTAACGAAAACATGTTAAGGAGATATCCCTTGGTGCCTTATGTATGCTAACGATGTGGTGTTAGTAAGAGATAAGGAGAGATAATTGAATTAATGATTGAGACAATGGAGATGGGCGCTTGAGCAAAAAGGTCTAAAAATAAGGTAAACAAAAACAGAGTATCTAAAGTGTGCATTTAAAAATCAACATTAGATATTGATATTGGATACCCTATACTATTTAATCAACGGAAATACTAAGATCACACGGGGAGAATAATATGGGTTATTTCTGGTTTCGTCAAAATTTACGCTGAAATTACTAACAAGAGAGTGCTCTCACTTCCACATGTTGAAATTGATATATAGTACCAACAGATGCTAGTCATATACCATCAGCACTAATAAAATGGAAACTATCAAATTAATGTCAATTTCATTTAATCAAACGTACTAACCTTAAAAATCATCATTTAAGATAACACACCTCAAAAATATTGACAATAAATTAAAAATAGCTTAAGCGTTATAAAAGTAACAGAACAGCAAAGCTCACAGCATGAGAATAGTGCCTCGTACTTTTATAAAGAAATTTGTTGACAGACAAATATTTATTTTTTTATATACTAGGTTCTAAGAAAAGTGTACTCAAAACAAATAAATATTATCTAACAAGTGTTTTATTCCAGTTTCATATGAAAGCACCAGATCTTAGATATTATAAATTTCGTCATAGGTGCAAATTATAAATGAAAACCAAATGATAGAGCATATAGTGAAATATAAATATCTTAGCCCTCTATTGCCCGACTTTTTTGTAAACTTGTTTGTTTATAAAATGTTTTAATTTGTATATGTGCTCAAATATCCATTTACAACAACTAGTAATTTTTTTAGATTTTTTAAATTTCGTTTGGGGAGAGTTTTGGGAGTGTTTAGCAAAAACTAACGAATTAAGTTATATACTTATTTATTATGTCATTCAAAAAAACAAATATTTGTAGTTAGTTGTAAAACATAAAGCAACTTTACATTTATCGCACATTACTTTAAAAGTATTACAGCATCCTGGTTTTTTGCATCTTTCCTTTTTTTCAGAAATTACTGGCCAGTGGAAGGTTTGGTCAAGCCTAACTTCCTTTGGTAGTACAATAGCAGTAGATCCTCTCCTCTGTTTTTTTACAATTTCGTTCTCAATTTCACTGAGCCTGGGACGTCCTTTGTTTTTGATCTGATCATTGCTTGCTAACAGTACGCTACATAAGTGGGACTTAAACTGTAACAAAGGTAACTGGTTTTTCTTTTTAATTTCAAAGTAATCGCAATCACGACGATGCAACAACTAGCTGTTAACAACAGCTAAATCCAGAAGGTGAAAAAATATTTTTAGATACCACTTTTTAGATCTTATGTCTGTTCGGTAAAGAGCAATTAGTGAATCCATAAGATCGACACCTCCAATAAATTTATTATAAAATTGTACTGAATTTGGACAGCATACAATAATTCTTGATTTTTGTTTCTTATCCCACCTCTTGACTAACGAAGTAGGCTTAGAACCAACAAATGTACTAAGCAAATGAACCGGTTTATTATCGTACCACTTTAACGCTGTTTGTCTTATGCCATCTACTGTAGCGTGCTTTTCTTCTACAGTACCTCTGCCCTGTTTCTTCATATTCTTGTCATCAGAAAAATGGCAATAAGGCAATCTGTTTGGAAGAACAGTTCCCAAACATTGCAGTCCACGTTTTTCCATTTCAATCTGCAACTGAATGCCATTGAACCAGTTGTCAAAATATACTTTATAGTATTTGTTTGGTTTGATTATCTCACACAATCTTATTACTACATTACCGCTGGTGTCTACATTAGGTAAATGAAGGGGATCTTTAACAGTTCCTGTATATAATTCCCAGTTATAAACAATACCATTGCTATCACACAAAACAAATGCCTTGTATCCCCATTTTTTGGGTTTGTTCTTCATATATTGTTTTAAAGAATGTGCCTCTTTGAATGGTATCATTTGTTCATCAATACACAATTTTTCACTCATTGGAATACTTTGAAAATTTTAAAATAGACCGTTGATGAATGGTCTAATTTTGTATAACTTATCATTATTGTTGACCATATTTTCGTTATTATTGAAATGCGTTTTAGTTTTTATTTCTTCCCAGCGATTCCTAGATATAGTATCGACTATTTGAGCAATACGTGTTTTCTTCTGCCAATATGATCTTGTCCTTGGCAAGCCATATATTGACATCAGTAGAACAGATCCAATAAATTGGTTTAATTCTGCTAGTGTCATATTCAATGGTTTATTTATATTCTTTTGCAGTGCATACAAATTACTTTGTTCTACTATGTTTTCCAGCATATTGGTAGATATCATCTTTTTAAAATAATGTAGAGGGGATTCCGGTTCTAATAATTTGCATGTTGGTAAATTACCTTTTCATTCTGGAATTGGAAATACTGTTCGAGAACCACTCTTCCACTGAATGTTTTTTACGATCATTTTTGACCTTTTGAGCACATTTTGTTCAGTGTGTTTTTCAGTTTTATCGGTATCGCCCTCATCTTCATCTTAGTCTAAATCTAAATTGGTATCCTGGTCTAAATTTGCTTCGTACAAATCGTCATTTTCCATTTTATTTGATTCTGGATCGATTAATATCTGGGTACCTGGAAAATTTATTATTACTTTCTTATTATCACTATCAAAGTCAGAGTCTTTGGATTCCTCGGATATTTACTGCTTTTCCCGTAGAACGTTTTTGTATCCATCTTAAAGAAATAATTTAAAATAATATGGTAAAGTGTGGATTCAAAGCAACATACCTGTTTTATCACAGTACTGAAACAACACAATAAAATAAACAAATGTCAACGGTAATCAATATCTAAATGCTGATATAATGCCTCTGTATGTATTTTTATATAAATTGTACACAATTTATAACAATAAATCACGATCGAAAATACAAACTAATAAGGCAGTCATGTCCATTTGACATACTGTTAAACATTTCCATATAGGTTTCGTCATAGGTTCATAGAGTGTATTAAAATGTATAACCAAATATTGCCTGAAATTAACAGAGGGCATACTAGAGTCGGAAATTGTTTTAAAAAAGTTTTCTGCATCAAAAACTCCTTTGTTACCTTGAGTACACACGGGGCTATAGAGGGTTAAAATAGCTGTATCGAGCGAATATAAGGTTATTGATGAGGAAAAAAAGACCTATCGCTAAGGAAGTGAGAAAGTAATAGGCAAACGCAAAGAGCACTTTAATTACATTAAATGAAATATGCATTACAATCTATCATGACACACATATCTTGATACACATAAAACAAGACAATTAATAAACACGTTAAGAGAATCTTAAGAAATAATAACCAAAATTTAATTTTTAATACACAAAAGAAATAATGATATACAGAAGATACACAAATTAAAAAAACGTTATCCCCTTATTGTACGCAAGAGAGATACCTCTAGGAAAAATCAAAACGATCGAAAATATATACCAAAACAACACAATAAAAGTAAAAGTAGAAGAAGAACTAACCGACCCTATTGAAGGTGACAATGGAATAAGACAGGAATATTACCTGAGTCCTCTATTATTCAACCTGATTATGGATAAAATAATAAAAAATAAGAACTAAAAAAGGATACCAAATGGAAGAAAAACAAATTAAAATAATCTGCTGTGCAGACGACGCAATACTACTCTTTTAAAGTAAAAATGATTTACAACGTATGCTGTACCAATTTCATATAACCGCCAGAAAATTTAACATGTTAATTTGCCCAAAAGAGACAAAATGCATGGTTACAACAGCAAATTTACTAAGATGTTAATTGGAGCTGGAAGGTCATATAATAGAACAAGTGTTAGAGCTTAAATATCTAGGCATCACATTATCTAGCTACGGAAAGCTCGAAACTAAAGTGGAAGACCCAGTGAATAGAGCAAACAGAGCCACAGGCTGCATAAATGAAACATTATGAAGAAATAAAAATATCGAAATAGAAACGAAAGGCAGAATTTACAAAACAGTCATCAGACCAATAATGACATACGCGGAAGAAACAAGATCTGACACAGAGAGGACAAAAAGGATATGAAACAGCAGAGATGAAAACACTTAGAAAAATTGATGGTAAGACACTATGGGACAGAGCTAGAAGTACAGATATACGACGTAGATGCAAGGTGAAGAACATCAAAAACTGGTTAAGAAATAGAAGAGTAGAATGAAACGATCATATAAGCCGAATGACAACAAATAAAACAATAAGGACGGCAAGAGACGGTTAACCCATAGGAAGACGATCAGTAGGACGACCACGAAAACGATGGAAAGGCAACTTACTGGAGGCACATTGAAAAACAGACAGTTATGTCTATATGAAAAGAAAAAGTAGAAGAAGAAGAAGATACACAGGATAACCATTAAAATAGTTGCAATAAAGATAAAATAAATCAGTCATATTAATGTAGAATAGCAGAGGACAGAGTATTTGTCATAGCTTTGGACAAGTACCCAATTGAAAAAAGAACACAGGTCGTTCTAAAAAGACGGAACTCTAGAAAGAAAATAGCATAGATTTAAAAAAATAAAAGCATAAACATGTCTACTCTGGTTTTTCTACTTTTTTAATATTGAAGATACGTAAATAGAACATTGAATTAAAATGTAACCTTTGATATCTGTGATAAACCCATCACCTGAACAGTGGCGCCGATGTATGTAGTTAAGATTGTTTACACTTATTTTACCTGTTTATTTTTTTATATCTATATATGAGTTGTGACAGATATCACAAACTTATTTATTTTCCACAAAGAGGTTCTTTAGAACCTAAAATTATTACTATACAAATCTGATTCGACATATCTTCAAAAAGTAATACACGGCATGTAAAATTTAAATTTTTAATAAAAAGTAAAAGATTACGCATTACTTATGGGGTTTAAAAAACGAGCCTTTAGGAAGATTGAAGTACTAATAAGACCACCGCAATCGGGCATACCCCGGGTAATGATTAATTAATTAATCGGCTAATTCTTCAGTCACTCCTTTAATATGATTTTGTCAAATTGGTCCTTTTTAGGACCAACTATTCTAATAACATATGTCTATAACCGTTAAGGGTATATCTAAAAATCAAGAAACTTTACTTTATTTAAACTTATCAGACATATGAGCTAAACACGAATCTGACTAATTTCTAGTACAGGAAACACATATAGGGCCTAACCTAGGGTATTTGGTATATAGCTGATCGCTGAAAACCACATTATAGATATAGACATACTATTTCTATCGGAAAAAAAGCAAAGAATAACTCAAAGTAAGAAAGAACAAAACCAGTCAGCTAAGAGAACCTTTTAATGATTTTGAGCTTGGATCCACCATCTACATATTTAATGAAAAAATAATAGAAATACCGACATTGAGGATCTGAGCACAAAGCTTATTACGAAATCTGGACCAAAAACACTACAATGGCTTATCCAGATGATGAACAACTGTATTCAAAATAGGAGATACCCAAAGTCTAGAGACAAGCCAAAGTTGTTACCTTGCTTAAACCTGACAAAAACTCCAACGACCACAAAAACTATCAGCCGAAATTTTTAGTTTGGCAGCTATTCAAAGTAATGTACATCACAAATACTAAATCAAAGATGGGTACGAAAAATATCGGGTATCAGTGGTGGTATTTTTCAATCTAAATGCCGCTTACGACGCCTTAACTTACAGAATATTTTTTCAAAAACTATATGATATCCCCTTGGATAACAAACTCACTTATATTGTCTGCTTATGCCTACACAAGAGAATATTTTTTATATCACTCAATGGTAAGAATAGCAGATGAAGAACGGTCTCGCTTGGGGTAGCATAAAGGCACCTACACTGTATAACATTTACACAAACGAACGATCCATACCGGTAGATACTAGGACTTCTATTATATAGACGATACACCTATTATTGCACAATAAAAATAAACTATGAATCAATTTTCAGCCAAAACCCCTGAAAAGCTCGTGTGTGCTCCTTCAATTTCCCTAACATAGACGCTTTCACAAAACTGAACATCCAATAATGTCATGATTGTTGAACGTAGACTCCCTATAAATTCCTTGAAAAACGAGCCTTTAGGAAGATTGAAGTACTAATAAGACCACCGCAATCGGGCATACCCCGGGTAATGATTAATTAATTAATCGGCTAATTCTTCAGTCACTCCTTTAATATGATTTTGTCAAATTGGTTATTTATTTATTTATTTATTTATTTATTTATTTATTTATTTATTTATTTATTATTTATTTATTTATTTATTTATTTATTATTTATTTATTTATTTATTTATTTATTTATTTATTTATTTATTTATTTATTTATTTATTTATTTATTTATTTATTTATTTATTCATTTTATTCATTTATAAAACCACAGACATGTAATATTGGCATAATTACTGTAATTTATATAATTTGTATCACCTACCTATTTTTTTTTTTATCTTTATTAGACAACACCCTAATATGGGATTATTGTTTTCAGCATTTTAACTTTGTATCGTGACCTGAAGATGCTTTGCATATTGTAGAAAGCGAAACCGGTCGTCCGATTAGTTAAATTAAATTGATTGTGAGTAAGTCTAACTTATTATTTCTTTCACCTCCTTGAAAATAGTTTGTATCGCACGGGGTCAGTCACAGATTATTGTTTAAAACTAAAAGGTAAATTGAGGACCAGAAATAATATTGTTCGCAAGCTTGTCAGCTAAAAATGAGGTGCACATCCTTCCACCCTTAAAACATAGACGCTTGCACTATATGCATCTGCCGCCGAATATACCTTGTTAGACAAATTAACCATTCTTTGTTTTTGTGCACCCTACTACCAATTTTAACACAAAAATATCTATTGTAGCTCTTAACCATATTTATTTTGAGATAACCGTTCATCGAGATATCATATGTAGTACACAAATAAGACCAGAACTAAAATAATAAAAAAGCTTTATAAAAATTTTTTGAATAAAATCCTTTATAAAAGGTATATAAAAAACCCAGTTGGGCTATGTTGCATTGACAAAACGTTTTCGGAATAAATATTCCATCATCAGTGTCAAATTAATACATGGATGTAGCCACTAAATATGTGGGTAAAAACCCTTTAAAAATTATTAAATATGATTTGATCTACATTATATCTAATTTACATTTAAGATGTTAAAGTTACCGTTGGATAGGTAACAGGGCGACATATGACTCTACATTAGTTGCGAGTCCTGAGACGGTATGTCTACGAGGACTTTATCAAAGCAACTCATATTTAGTGGCTACATCCATGTATTAATTTGACACTGATGATGGAATATTTATTCCGAAAACGTTTTGTCAATGCAACATAGCCCAACTGGGTTTTTTATATACCTTTTATAAAGGATTTTATTCAAAAAATTTTTAATATATGGTATACAGCCAAATACAGGAACTTTGTTTCCTTGTGGACTTTATAAAAGATATCGCAGAAGATTGGATGAAATAAAATTAGTTTTTATTAATCGGATGCTTACATAAGACGTACAAAGACATACTCACGTAAACAAAATATATTACGAAATTTCTGTAATTAAAAAAAACATCGAGTTCGGCATTGAACTAATAAAATTATATTAAATAAAAGAACAACATTTTTAAAAATGCAGAAAAAATAAAATTTCCTATGCAAGCGAATATTCCATTAAATAATAAGCCCAAATCCTTTTGTATCTATATACCTGTTTTTAAAGAACCAGTTACCTTTTAGTACGTAGTTATACCAGGTAATAAGATATCCTCTGTTACTCAGTGTAATGCGTATTAGATTACACTGTCTACGAACAGTAGATAAAAATAAGGAGCCCATATGAACCGTTCAGGGTATATGCTGAAAATATACGGTATAATCGCACAGTTGCCAAACTCTCAGAGCTTACTTAAACCGATAAACGTATGGTTCAAATATACATTGAAGAAGATCTGTACGACCCCTATAATATATACACGTGAACTAAACGATATACATTTATGATACAGGGGTATTTACGGGCTCCAAAAATTTTTTATAAATTATTAAACTCTACATGTTGATGAATCGACAGAACCAATATTATGGAATGGTCAAGTGAGCTCCGTATATCGGTATCCACTTGACCACGGAGCTCAATTGAACCTGAATTTTAACATGGGCGGAGTCCACTTTATGCCGTAGATATATATATATATATATATATATATATATATATACAATATATATATATATATATATATACAAAAAATTGTAGTAGCCAACCTCCTTTGAGGAGAGGGCACTTTAAGAAGAAGATATATATATATAAAATGTTCGGAAAGATTTCCGCGGTTAGTACAATTAAACTTAGAGCTAAGATTAATATTATTATAAAAATTAATATTAAACTCACCAGTCTTCCGGGTTGAACCGCGTCGATATCCATTTTGCCGAGCTTTCGACATCCTCTCTGATGTCTTCTTCAGGGCTTCCGAGGTCTCAGTCTCCCGAGCCCCCAGACACTACTACACTCACTAGTCACTTCTAGTTCACTCACTAGTTCACTACTAGAGTGAACTAGAAGTGACTAGTGAGTGTAGTAGTGTCTGGGGGCTCAGGAGACTGAGACCTCGGAAGCCCTGAAGAAGACATCAGAGAGGATGTCGAAAGCTCGGCAAAATGGATATCGACGCGGTTCAACCTGGAAGACTGGTGAGTTTAATATTAATTTTTATAATAATATTAATCTTAGCTCTAAGTTTAATATATATATATATATATATATATATATATATATATATATATATATATAACCAAATAACACAGTTTATTAGGGCTGCAGTCAGTAGGTTTGGCCGGGATGTTATAGAAACACTCTTTTGACTTTTGGTCGAGCTTTCGAAATTCTTTTATTTCGAAATTCTTTTATTTCCTCTTCAAGACACTGTAATTAGAAGAAAGTGTAAATATTTACAACATATCTTAAATTGTCATTACAACTTACTAGTCGTTGAGATTATTTTTGCAAAGCTACGACACTCGACATTAAAAACACACATATAAAATATAACATTTAAAATAATGGACAATATACATTTTAAAATTTAGTTGGAAAGTTAAAATTTTAAAATTTTGTTAGTAACATCTTTTCATGGCTTGTTTGAGTGATCCATAGAGAAGAAAAAAAAACAAAAATAGTGTGATTAAAAAGAAATTAGGAGTTCTTGCTATTATATTAATGGAAGTAGTATATTAAACCTGTCTTGATAGTATGCAACATGTTTTGTATGCAGGTGTATTACGGTGTGTATATGTAAAAGTAAATCTTTATTTTATTTTTGATGTTTTGTCAGTAAGTAACAATAAATGTTGCTCAATAATTTATCTATGTCTGACTTTTTATTTATACAAGACGTATTAGATTTTATAAAACACATTTCCAAGAAAACACGTTTTGAATGGTTTTTTTCCCTAGCCAGAATAAAGGAATCTTCGAAATTAAATTAATGTTTTAAAGTTAATGCATGTTCTGTGAGCGCACATGCGTTTATCTTTTTGGTTTTTATGTCGCTGCGATGTGATATTACTCTATTGTGAAAATTACGAGATGATTCTCCGATAACACGTTTTTACAAGTGGCACACGGTATAGAATAAACAACATTTGATGACTCCTGTATTGTGAAAGGATCCTTTGTCTTTGTGTACAACTTCGATACCGTTTTCACATTCTTAGTTGCAATTTTTAAGCCACTAACATTTTTGAAAAATGTTCAATAGCTTAGGTGTGAGAACTGGAATATAAGGTAGGCAACCATACGTTATTTTAGATTGTGGTAGCTTTGATGTGTTCTGTGTCAATGTCTGTGTCAGTTGTCGGACTTCATTCACCTCATTATTATGAAAATTTTGGTTTTCAGAAAATTGCAAAGGAAAAGGAGAACCAAAAATGAGTTTATTCAAAAGCCCTGTAGGATAGGAGTTCTCTTGTAGTATAGATCTCAACTTTTTTATAGCATGTTAAATTATACAACGTAAAGAATTCATACTGATTCTACCAATGTCCCTTGTGAATGCATGTCAACAGAGCTATTTTTATCAATTTACCGGGGACCAATTAGGCTGAGGTTTCCAGAAATCTGTGGTTTGAAACTAGAACAAATACCATTAGAAAGAGGACCGGGGCCATTGGTCGCTGTAATTTGTGTGATTGGAAAAAGAACAGAAAAAACAAAATACTATTGTTATCATTGTTGAAAATATCTATGTTTACAACAAGTACATACTACGTGTGCTACCTGTGTTAAAAATTTGCCAATACCAAATTAAACGTTTTTCTTTGATGTAGCTGAATATGTCTTGTTCTACTGCCATTCTTCGTTTTATCTCCTCATTTCTGATGCGATCCATTTTTGTCACTCTGCAGCTTCTTCTCATTAACTCCATTTCAGTTGCTGTGATTTTGGACCTGTTTCGTTTATTTATTACCCAATTCTCTACTCCATAGGTTATTATACTGCGTACCAAGGTGTTATAAATTCTCTTCTTTGTGAGCAGTGACTATACCGTTCTGACGAAACCTAAGGAGGTCGAAATACGTATCAGCGGTTGTCGCTGCACTGTATCAAAGCAAAAATCTAATACCGTCATTCTGTTTTGTTATTTACTTCGTTTGAAGTACCAGAAACTGAATTCACTACGAATTTTGACCAGGATGAACGGCTTGTGGAATGCAATTTTAGATTCCCTTGCCGAGTAATTTATCCAGCTGTTTGTTTCGCAAATTTTAGGAAACACAGTGGTTAAGATTTAAATTCGGTTTCGCTAAGTAGAAATCGTTTGATTTCTCTTTTTCTCTTCTTTGTATTTCTGGTAATCTGTTTATCCCACAGTACACCGTTCATTTGTTTAATACATGTTCTTGTCTGTGCTCATCTGCTGGTTATCTCTTGCTTGGTGGTTCCATTTTTTTAAAGTATGAATCCTAAATCTTTGAACTTGTCAGTGCCGTTAATTTCCCTATTATCGTCCATTTCCAAGTTTCTCACTGGTTCTTGCTCTGTTGTTACATATTTGGTCTTTTCTATATTTATTTCCAGTCCATTTTTTGTGTATTCCTTTTTTAATTTTCAGAGCATATAGCACAGATCTTCTTCATCTTGAGCCGTTACCACTTGGTCATCTGCAAAGCTTAATGTGTACAAGAAGTTGTCCCGGATTGGTATTCCCATCCCTTCACATTTCCTTTTCCATGGTTTTAATATTTGTTCGAGGAATATCTTGAACAGTGTCGAAAATGTAGAGCATCCCTACAATAAGCCTTTTGTGGTCTTAAATTCGTTGAAGTATTTATTGCCGGTTTTAACTCTTACCTTGTTGTTGTTGTAAATGTTTTTTACGGCTTCTATTAACCTCTGAGTTATTCCGATTCCCTTCATCGTGTTCCATAGTTTTTTTCTGGGGACCGTGTCATATGCCTTTTTTAAATCTATGAATGCCATGTGTACTGGTCTATTTTTTGCCATTTTTTTCCAATTAATTGTTGGAGTGTATAAATGTGGTCTATGCAATATCTTCCTGCCGTGAACCCCGCCTGATCTTCTCCGATTTTATTTGAGATAGATTTTTCCAGTTTTCCTTTCAGTATTTTTCCATATAACCTGCTCATACATGCTATTACACTGATGCCTCTGTAGTTCCCGCATTTCTTCTTATCTCCCTTTTTATGTATCGAGGTTATATATGCTTTGGATCATTCTTCTGTTATTTCGTGTATAATTCTGTGTAGTTTGTCCGTTCCGTACTTAATTAGTTCATTAACGATTCCTTCTTCGATTAATGTTATCTTAATCCCGATTGAGATAACATTAATCGAAGTAAAGAATGCCATAAAGACTTTAAAGAACAAAAAATTAGGGGGACCAGGAGGAATGTAGACAAATAAAAAACAAAAAATATCAGTGATATGCGACACAAATTTAAAAAGCAGATTTTTTTCTTTTTATCGCTGATTATTGGTAAGAGGTATTTTAACATAATCACAGAGTTTTAAACATTATAAATATTCTCTTGAACAAAACCAAAAATGTGACTTATTAAGTTATTTCCTGTGGTCGTCATATTGAATGGTTAAAAAAACCTATATTAATCTTGTCGCCGTATCAGAATCTCTACCTAAAATAAACTCATTTAAGATGTAATCAGTTGCTTTTGATTTTCGTTTGATTTATTTGAATTATTGAAAGTCTTATTTTAAAGTTTATGTCACCAAATACTATCAATAATTTACATGAGTTTAATTAACAAGTAGTTAAGGTACCGCCATCGCGTACGCTACACCTGGAGTGTGTATTCAGCTCCGAAACTAAAACTAATCCATTTTACGATAATACTGAAATTACTTTCCGATTAATTATTACACGACGACACGATGGCTAGGGGCTAAGTGCACCAAAGACAAGAACGTTGGAAACTACGAGCAGTTAAAATTTACATACATATATCTTGATTAAAGCGTTGCAATTATCGGAAATGTTCCATGTAAATGTCTTTACTTTGATAAGCATATATAGTAATTACTTCAGCATCTGCGAATCGTACGTCAAAAATAGTTCAATACCTATTATTTTATTATAGGATACCTTTAAATGAGTAATTTGCGATTTAACTCGTTTGTTCGGGATTTTTTTAAACTCGGCCTAAAAATTTGAAATTTTTAATGTTGGTTATTTGAATTTATTTAAGATTTATGGAGTTTGTTTCAAGTACGAAAGTTTTTCAATTTTTAAAAATAGCACTTAGATTAGCCGAGATGATACTTGTATGAAAGATATAGAAATGAAAATAGCACGGGGAAAACAAGCCACAAGAGCACTTCATGGAGTGATATGGAAAAACTTCTTCTTCTTAAAGTGCCCTCTCCTCAATGGAGGTTGGCTACTACAATTTTAAACTCTTCTCTATCTTCAGCTGTTTTTATTAGCTGTTCAAAATTTAGCCCTGTCCATTGTCGGATGTTTCTGAGCCACGATAGTCTTTTCCTTCCTAGGCCTCTCTTTCCATCGATTTTTCCTTTCACTATAAGTTGGGCATATTGGTACTTATTATTTCTTAGTATATGGCTTAGGTATGATGTTTTTCTAACTTTTACTGTGTTAAAAAGTTCTCTTTCCTTGCCTATTCTATGCAGCACTTCTTCGTTTGAGGTATGCGATGTCCATGAAATTTTGAGTATTCTCCGGTAGATCCACATTTCAAAGGCCTCCAATTTATTTATTGTTGATGTTTTAAGGGTCCACGTTTCGACTGCATATAGATATGTAGTTGAAACATGGAACAACACTCTAACCAAAGAAAACAAAAAGAGGATCTTTCAAAGCATAGTGATGAATATTACCCTATATGGAGCGGAAGTATGGCCAATGACAACAATAATACCAAATAAAATAAGAACAGTTGAACTGGACTTAATGAGAAGATGTCTACAAATCACAAGAGCGGATAGAATAAGAACGGAGGAAATATGGAACAGAATGGAAGTAAAACGCTCAATTACAAAAAAGTTGGAAAACAGAGCCCTGCAGTGGTACGGGCATGTACAAAGAATGCCAGAGCATTGGTGGTCGAAAAGAATATTAAACTGGGACCCGGCGGGAAGAAGACGGAGAGGAAGACCTGCTACAAGATGGAAACATACGTCGGAAATGCTATGATAGATAGAGACCTCAGAGAAGGTGACTGGGAGAATAAAGTGCTGTGGAGGACGAAAACGGCGAACTCATAATGAGAAAAGCCGAAGAAAAAGATAAGAAAAAATAGCATGTTCACACAAAAAAAAATAAATACTGAGAACAACGATAATATTTATTTAATGACACATTATACACTATGACTTTATCTTGTTTTTGTTAAAATTTGAGAATTTCATAACGTCCTTGCTTAGTAAAGTAGACCAACTGATCATACCTGGTGATTGTAATCTAAATTTTAAAACTGAATCTGACCCTTCTTGTGCTATTCAACATCTATGAACATCTTTTGGTCTAAAAGTAACTATAAACGATTATACTAGAATCACATCCCAGTCCAGTAGTTGCATCGAAATATGACAAATTTTTCTGAAAATATCTACAGAGTAGGCGTATTTGATCCTTGTTTTTCTGACCATCGAGCTCAATTTTTATTTATTTGTTTATTTATATAATCAAACATTTCAATGGTTTAAAACTTCTTCTGGTTCACATAAGCTTTTGCCAGTCTTTCTTACCGAAACTTATAACAATTTAATGTTAAAGGATTTTCCACTAAAAAAAGACAATGCTGAAAACCAAACTGCTAAAAAAACACCCTGTAATGGTTAAGTAATGTATTAAGGACTTACAGATCTAATCTTTCTCTTATAAAACACATTGCAGATGCCATCAAGGCTCCCGATTTGTTCAAAATATATAAACAACAAAAATTTGAATATAATAGGCAATTACGATTTGCTAAAAAGTCAGCTTACTGTAATTGTATTACTAATTCCAATAATAGACCTAGAGACTGCTGGAAAATTGTAAATTTCGAAGGAAACAACACAAGATCCAGTTCGGTACAACCTGATCTATCTCCAGACGAAATATATTAATTTTTTACTACAATGGCAGAAAATATAATTACATATCTGTCCACTATTATTGTCGATGTCCTCTTTAATTATAGAAATTATCCTTCTCCGAGCAAGTCTTTTTTTTCGTCCCGTTGTGGAAGAAGAGGTCTCTCAAATAATAAAGTCTCTTAGTAACTCTAATTTGTTAGAGGTAGACTGCAGAGGCACTCTGCAGCTCTAGAGGTGATGCTGAACCTTCCTCCCTTGCAGTTCTGCATAAGGAAGGAGGCAGTAACTACCGCCTTAAAATTGCGACAGACACAAATAATGAAACCTGGAGATCTAGTTGGCCACCTGAAAATCTTAGAAGAAAGTCGACATGTCGACAGATGGTATGCCAGTAAAATTCGACTTTGAAACACTCTTTGAAGTGGTCATAAAAAAACCACCAAATGGATGAAGAAATTGAACCAAAAGTGGAAGAACGTTCAATCGTATGGTATACGGATGCATCTAAGATAGATAAAAGGGCAGGAGTGGGAGTTACTGGGCCCAATTTCAGGCTATCTAAATCTCTTGGAAATGCACCAACTATCTTCCAGGCAGAAATACATGCTGTAGATATAAGTGCACAAGAATATCTTAACCGAGACACCCGTAGGGCAAAAGTCTTTATTTTATCAGACAGACAAGCCGCCTTAAAGGCTCTAAAGTCATTTACATGTGAGTCAAAGTTGGTTTGGGACTGTAAACAATCTCTCAAGAAGCTGGGAGGAAGCACAAGGGAATTGCAGGAAATAAGGAAGCTGACAGCCTCGCAAAAGAAGGAGGTAATACCCCATTCCAGGGTCCGAAACCCTTCTGTGGCTATCGAAAATTCTGTGGACTCAATCAACTAAGATCATATTGGTCTAACACACCAGGACAAAGGCAAGCAAAAAGGCTCATAAAAGTATCGCCTACTGCAACTAACCGCCTTCTCGAAATGAGTAAAAAAGATATCAAAATGATCAGATGTAAAAGTTCATCTTTTTCAGAGTGTCTCATAATGTAACCAAAGTATTCCAGCTTGCGTCTCTTTATTATATTGACCAGTTGTGTTGACTGATTTAGGCGTCTAAGGACCTCCTTATTTCTAACTCTGTCGACCCAGCTTCAATACTAGCAGCAGTCAATACTAAGATCGTGGCAGCAAAGTACTTGCGGGGCTTGTTCTATGCGGCTTTTAATGTCTATGGTTGGATCCCAGCTGACTTTGATATTACTGCCGAGATACACGAGTTTCTCTACTCTGTCCATTACGGCATTTACGACTTTTATACCGTCATCCTGTATATAAAGTTTTGTTTGCTAACTACCATATATTTGGTTTTCTTAACGTTGAGTTTTAATCCATACTGATCACAGGTTTGTTTTATTTTGTACATTAGATTCTGAAGGTCTTCTCCGCAATTAGACAGTGCTAAGGTATCGTTAGCATATCTAATATTATTTATGATTATACTATTAACAATAGTACCTTCTAGTGTCTCTATTAGGGCTTCCTTAACTATTTATTCTGAATACAAGTTAAAGAGTAAAGGCGGTAATATGTAGCCTTTTCTGACTCCTCCTTTTATATTTATTTTATCCGACAGTATTCCATTGCTTGTGGGGTATTTACTTATTTGTAACACATGTACTACAGGGAGTATTAATCCCCACAGTATGGCTAGCGTGCCACTCTCATCTGCAGACAGATCATTGGTCCTACTCAGTATGTGTCCTTCTCTACCCATACCGGACTTGGCTGGGTCGTCAGCGTTCAGTAGTCCTGGACTTCTCTCCTGGGAAGTAGAGGAGAGAATCTTTGTCAAAATCTGTTTGTGTTGACATGGATTTTTTGATGCGCGTGGGGTCTGAATTTGAGTGTTTTTCAGTCTTTTAATCCCGCTCGCTGCGCAGATGCGTAATGTCAACGCGTGAGGTGGGTCCGCGCCTAGGCCGGGAGATCTCGTAGTGTTTAAGACTCTTAGTTGCTCTTGAAAATAGAATTAAAGTATATATAGCACCTTCCAATGCCTACCACAATCTATACTATTCTCAGTGGGATAAGTCCGATGTAACCTGCATTGAGGCGCAACGGCAGATTCGCTAATACGTTGAAAGTTCTCGAGTAGATTGAATCTATTGTGGCTATTTTGGCGATGAAAAATATTCATCAAGAAGCTGCAAGAAATCAACAATCTTCAGGGAACAAGATCAATAATTGGACCAAAAAATGGAGAATAAAATTAAATGAGAACAAATCAGTGCAGGTGTAACACTTGTCATTTTAAAGTCTTGTGCGATCGTTACGTACCAAAAAGCATCAGTTATTATTAGGAGGACTTTCTATTGAAATCTTTTAAGAATATCAATGCTATTTCTAGCTGCTGTTTCCTTTTTACTCTATATGTTAAAATTTTGTGTCGACGGCAGTTTTGACCTCTGACCTTAAAACCAATATAATTTGCTGAGTTTAAGCGCCAGCTGTTTTTGCTTGGCAATTATGTGTCTTCTGTATGTAGCCTTGTGATCCAAATGCATTTCATAAGTATTTTATGGCTTCTTTCTCCGGCAGAAGTTGACTGTTTAAAGATACCGGAAGACAGTTTCCCTTGCGGTTTGTAAATGCTACCTGCTTACATAGATTTTGTCTCGTTGGCTCGTAGACGTCACATTTTTAGCTAATTTGTATTTTATTTAGATTAGCCTGTACTAATATTAGCTTAGTTCTTCTTAGTGCTAAAATTATTTATCAAATATTCAGTCCTCGTATATTTTAGAATACTACTGAGCAAGTGTGTACAATTATTTTGAAAAATTTTTATATTTTTTTCTAAAACGAATTTTTAAAACATATTTTAAAAAATATCTAACATATACACACTTCGTTAATGTTTCATGCATAATATTTTTATTGTGCATAAAAAACTTCAATAGCAGCCCAGATTCCATGAAATATGGTTAAATCTAATGCTTCAACTATTAGCAACCATTCAGTTATAATTTTACAATTATTATATTTCCGGATAGTCAATTTACGTACTCGGAAAATGACTAATACGTTAAACTTCGTGCGTTCGTCATATTTAACCCGAACGATCGATTTGACATTTCCTACAAATAATTCATTAATTTGTATATAGAGATTATGCGTGTTCAAGATTTATAAAACAGGTATCTAGATCAAACGCAACATTATTAATAACATGTCAACTGTCTATGCATGTTTCATTTTATTGCTTCGTGTTAAGAATTGGCTTAAGGCAGTTGGAAGGTGTTTGAGCAAAAGGAAACTTGGTATTACTATAGGTTAATACATGTATAATTGTATGTTTTGCTGCATTAAGTATTCATAGAAACACGTGCTAATAGTCACATCTCAGCTAGATTAAATTGTTTGTTAAACACATACATTATTAAAAGGTGTGGGTTAGAAAACAATATTTTTCTGTATCATGTAAATAATGAAATTTTAATATATTAAATATAGTACTCAGATCGCACATAGGATGGGCTCTATATTTGAGCCGTTGAAAACCAGAGTGGTCTAAGTCAAGAATTTCATGTTTCGCGTTTTCTCGGTATATAATTCTGTTTAACAGTGTTCTATTTTGCTACAAAATTTAAAAAATATTAGTGCATCCGTTCACTCACAGATGACACTACTGTAATATATGTCAAATGCTATGAAGGTTGCCGTTTTAAGGCAAAATGGTCTAAGTCTGACTTGGACCATTCTGCCAGAAATTCTGTCACGAATTTTTTATAAGTGTCACGTTTGCTTGTAGTAAAATGAGTTCTAGTGAATCTGTAAATGAACCGTTTAGTGCTAGTGATAGCGAGTACGAGCCAGAAAACAATGACGATTCAACAGAATCTGATTCTGATAGCGGTAAGTTTATTTTTTTTTTATTTCCTTTTATAACCTCAAATGTGTGAATAGCAGTATTTTATTTGAACGTTTGTTTCAGCTGACAAACGTTCGAAGTTAAAATTGGGCGAGTACAAGCCAGAAAACAATGACGATTCAACAGAATCTGATTCTGATAGAGGTAAGTTTATTTTGTTATTTCCTTTCATAACCTCAAATGTGTGAATAGCAGTATTTTATTTGCACGTTTGTTTCAGTTGACGAAAGTTCGAAGTTAAAATTGGGATCAACTACCAAGCACGTCGGCAGAAAACGAAATAGAGAGCCAAGTAAACACATCAAGAATGTTCGAAAAGAAAAAAGAAACTGTGGGGAACAATATGTGTCTACATCTAATAAGGTGGTAAAAGCGAAAGAGTTTCATAACAGGGAGTGTACGTGCAAGGGCAAATGCATTCAAAAAATTTCTCAGGAAGAAAGGAAAGCTATCTTTACAAATTTCTGGAACATAGCTAATTTTTCAGCACAAAATGCTTTTCTAGTTGGTATTGTAAAATTGTCTAAACCAGCCACTCACCGTCCAAGAAATGGTACAAGGCAGAAAAAAGCAGTATCCTACACTTATGTCCTAAATACCCCGAAAGAGTCTCATAAAGTGTGCAAAATGTACTTTTTGGAAACCTTTGCAATAAGTAATGGTAGGTTAATGCGTGCATTAAAAAAGGGGGAGATATCATTTTCTGGTGAAGATTTACGGGGCAAACACGCACTTAGCAATAAAACTCCTGAAGGAAATATACAGTTAGTACGCGATCACATAAACAGCTTTCCTTCTTATGAATCTCATTATACACGAGCTCATAATCCTAATAGAAAGTTTTTAGATCCAGAGCTCAATGTACGTACAATGTATACCCTGTACAAAGAGAAATGTGTAGAAGATCCTGTGTCAGAAAGTTTATACAGACAAATTTTCCATCGCGATTTCAATCTTCACTTTCACGTACCATTAAAAGATACATGTGTTAAGTGTGACAAATACAAAAATCAGGTGACCCAGGAAAAGGACGAGAATACGAAGAAAGTGCTTCAATCACAACACGAGCTGCATTAACGGCGCAGTGAAAAGGCCAGAGCTGCTTTGAAAGACGCTAAAATTACAAGCATACGTGAAAAAGGGAGAGTGTGTGCATTCACGTTTGATTTAGAAAAGGCCTTACCGTTTCCAACTTTGACTTGCTCTGTAGCCTACTATAAAAGAAACATGTATGTGTACAATTTGGGTATTCACGAGTTTAGCGACGAAGACAAGGTGTTCCTGTATGCCTGGGATGAAACTATAGCTTCTCGAGGAGCACAAGAAATAGGATCTTGTATTCGAAAGCATGTTCTAGAAAATTCAAAGGACGCAAGACACATCATTGCATTTAGTGATGCCTGTGGGGGGCAGAATAGGAACTTTAAACAGTGTTTGTTTTGGTTGAAACTCATTGCAGATTCCGATAATTTGGAAATGGTAGACCATAAGTTTATGGTATCCGGACATCCTTTCTCCCGAATGATCGTGATTTTGGTGTAATCGAACAATACGCAAAGAATAGAGTGAAGTATGTGCCGGACGACTGGTACAGTGTGTTTGAGAAGTGCCGCACAAAGAAACCGTATCGTGTTTGCAAGATGAACGGAAATAATTTTGTATCGTCACAAAACCTGGAAGCAGCTGTTACCAGAAGAAAGAAAAATGAAGATAACGCGCCAGTATCGTGGCTTAAAATTCAATGGCTACAATTTAGAAAGAGTGATCCCTATAAAATATTTTATAAAGAAACATTAGATGAGGAGTTTCCTTTTGATGTCATAAACTTGCAACCTGTACGAAAAGGACGTATCGCCAATTTTCAAAATATTGAATTTTCAAAACTGTATGAAGCTCCAATACCAGTTACGATTAAGAAAAAAAAGGATATGGAAGATCTTTTGGCGTTTATACCGCCCATTCATCACGACTTTTTCAAAAATTTATCCGTAAATGGAAACAACACTGCAGAAGTAGGTCCACTGGAAGATATTTTGGTGGCGAATGGAGACGACGAAGTTTTTTATGAATAAAAATTTAATTTGTAATAATATAATACACAAAAATACACGATCGTTTGTAAGTCTAACTTTTTTGCTTTACTCCAAAATAATGAACCTATTGAAAGCCAGAGTGGTCTAAGTCAAAATATTAACAAAAAATATAAAAATTTCGACTGCTGGCTGATTGTTCCGCTGGAATTACTTAAGTTTAAGCTTTTTTTATTGAAAATCATTCTGATCAAAGTCAGTTTTTATGTTCCCATTTAACGCCAACATGTTAACTTTAAGTCGTTGTTTCTCGAATTTCAACATTTCTGACTTAGACCACTCTGGTTTTCAACGGCTCATTTAACCCAGCGCCGCTGTGGTGAGGTATAACATACTCCAGTGAGATTCTACCTTTCGTTAAAATCTTGAATGAGGTCCTGCGTCTCGCAACATCGAGTAATAAAAAAGAGAGAGTGCTCGATTTCATAGATGTGATTGTCAACGTGCTTATTTCTCATAATATACAAATAGCATTTTGCAGCTAAGAAAAAAATAATAGAAATCATTCGAAAACACGAATGCAGTAATTAATCACTTCATAGTTTTTGAGAAGTTTTCTCATAAAAGAAAACAATTTTGATTTGTTGTAAATGGCACATGATGTAATTTAAAAAATCAATATTTTTAGACTATATATACCACAAAGCAATTCCCTTGTGCTATAATTATATCCTTCCTTTGGACACATTCCACATAAAATAATCACGTTACATTAATCGAACCACGAGTAAGCAACAACGGTGTAGTAATATAATTTTAAAAGAAAAGACAGTTAACTCTTGAGTAGTCGAGTGGGGTCTGTAAGACCAGCGACAATTTATTTCTAATGCCTTACTGCTTATTTGAGGCATCGAGAAGCCAAGGGGGGTAAGTGAGGTTTATCGCATTTTGAGAAATTGAAGGTTATAGTTTATTTACCAAATTTAAAAAAAATATCAACAATAATATGTTCACTACAAATAATTGAATCTTTGATGAGATACAGCACTTATCTCCCTTGTCCTGTAAAAAAAAGATTAATGGTAGTAAAACCAGTTAGCTCGGATAACAATATATTTTACAAAAAAACAGACGGTTTAAGATTCATCGACTGTGAAAAATATATGTTGTCTTGCTATTCAATATCATTGTTGTCGGCAACTTGCTGTTTCTTCTTCTTCCCGTTCTCCGGCTGGGTTGTTGTCAGTTTTTTGTAGTTGGCTGGAATGATTGGATTTTGTTGCCTGGTTTTTCTTTTAAGATCTGGAAATATTTCAGAACTTGGTAGTCTTCCTTTATTGGAGGTCGTAGGCTTCTTTTGTCAAACAGAACATCGGTACCAAACGCTGTTTTGTACAGTAAGGTACAAGGATCCTTTTTCTCAAGGCGAAACCATACCATCTTCTGTATACCGATTATTTTTGAAACAAGTAATTTATCAAGTGGTTGTTGTAAGGAAAAAAAATTATCTGCCATATCGACAACAAGAAAGTTCCTACTGGTTTTTGCCACAACTTTTCGCCAGTGCTCTGGAACAAACATCTGAGCTTCACTTGTGCTTTTGGCATTTTCAGTGGGTAACATTTCAATATATTTAACTAAGCAGGATGCCACTTTCTTGCAACCTTGACCACCCTGCTTCTCATGCCACATAAACATTATGGCCTTACCACTTTTTAAGTCGTGGACGCAAAAATTGTACGTCCACAAGTGCCTGCTGTAAAACACCTTACTGCAAGTAAGGTATAGGGTTGGAAGATTTTTTTCCAAATCAAAGCATACCACTGCTGTCGTTACGTCATTCTTGAAACGAGTTATTTTTTAAATTTTTAAATATTTTAGCAGCTTCAGCTTTCCTCAGATGCAGCTCCTTTTCAACTTTATAAAATGTATAAACACCATTTGTTGCGTTATTAATCAGATTTTCTAGTCGATCACATGTTGTGCAGGTATCAGAGTGGGGTTGTTTAAATTTAATATTGAAATGGTGATTAAATATATGTCTGTAAAATGAATCTTTCTCCGGTTCAGTGTTTCTCTTTTCACAAAATTCTTTGTATAGATCAATAAGTTTCCTAATCTTCAAATTTGAGAGGAGGTATTTTTGAGTTGGATAACGAGCTCTCGTGTAGTGACTGACATATTTTTTAAAACTGTTCATGTGTTCTTTTACTAGATCAATTTTTTTTGTGGGATTTTGTTTCCATACTGTTTCTGTCCTCGTTCTCTTTTGGTGCTATATAAGAAGTTTTTTCTTTCTTTGCTACCACATTATCAATTCTTTTCTATGATTTAACGAGAGTGTATCGAAAAAACGGTTTACACACCCTCTCAGCAGATAAAACATACTCTGCAGTTACCTTTCTTCTTTTCACTATATCTGCTTTACTTTTTCCTACAGGATCTTTAAAACAAATTGCAGAAAACAAAAAAGATGTTTGTAAGTCATAGTTTCCCAGTTTCCAATACTCACCAAATATCTACTGACGCTTTGTTTCAGACATTTTTGCACAGCACTAAAATCTGCACTTTTGATCATACTTCTTTGATGTTCTAGCTGCGTGAAGTTTTCCTTTACGATCAGTTTATTCTTTTCCAAAATTTCTCAAAAAAGCAAGTTCATTAGTGGAACGTAATTCAAAATTATTCTGCACATTATATTTGAAGCATTATTTGGTTAAAACATCTCATTTTTATTGGTAAAATATATATAAAATGCATGTAATAATTTGTCTGGACTAAAGGTGGTAAAAGATTGTCTGGAAGTTATATTTTTGTTTGAATTTGCCGACGGACGATAGAAAATCGGTGCTAACTATACTTTTTATAACATTACAAGATCGGGCGTTGACTCAGTGAGAAATGTGCGGCTTATAGCGTGGTCAGAAACACCCGAAAATGGCCAATGGCTAATAAACAAATATAAAAACAAATATTTTCCGTTAAAAGAAACGTTAAAAGAAAAATGATAGGATGTTAACGCTATAGCTAAAATAGAAATGCGAAGATTTCTATTAACAAAATCAAAATTAAAATCTTTAAGTTGCATCCCACAAGATATCTCCTCATCTAAGTATTGTAGCAATAACCTTTTTTATTGTTCGATAGTGTCTGGCTCTTTGTAAGCGAAACAGAAAGTAAGTTGATATTGACACTATTTATATAAAGTTGCGAAACTCCAATAATAATTTACTTACTATTTTATATTAAACAAATTTTAAACACCGTCCATTCGTTTTCTTTAAAGATATTTCTTTTCTGTTCAATATGCCAGATGGGAAAACGATACACGAAAATAAGTGAAAAGTTATGTTTCCTCGACGGCTTTTTTATGATTGACTTTGAGCCTTTTTCATCTGATTAAATCCGTCATGATAAATTACATATATATGTCAACTAGCTTAAATAAATTGAGATAATACTTTTTAGGTAGATAGGAAAGTTCCTCTGAAAAAATTTGTTACAAATTATTGTTTTTGATCTAATAAACAAAATAAGTGTCGTCACTACGTATACTCTTAGTTTTGTTTTATAAGTAATTGTTTAATATACAATAAGTTTGGTATTTTTTTATTTAAATTGAACACTCTACAAGTTCATTTCTACGCAATCTGAATGTTCCTATTCTGTAGGAAGACTTAGCTAGTTTTTAGTTGGTTTGGAAATCGCGAAAGAAAGACTTGACTGACAAACATTCTGCTGGTATGAAGAACGGTGAAATGACAGTTCGGAGCTAGTTTAGACATAAAGGACAGTGATCGATTGATTACAATTTAAAAGGAGAAGAAAACGAATGGATTGACAATAAGAATACGATGTTTTGACAGATGGCCTGTAGATTTAACATTACAATTTAAAAGAAGAAGACGAATTGACAGACAAACTTACGAAATTTTGACAGATGACAGCCGAAAAGAAGAAGACGGAGCTATTTTGTGATATGCCGCGGCACGTGTTCACCTGCCTCACATATCCACTTGTCCCACCTGTCTCACCTATCCACCTGTCTCATCTACCCACCTGTCTCACCTGCCCATCCGACATCAAAGGATGTCGCTTTTTCCACGGTCCAAGAAATTTTCCCACGCCCAACCACCGCATCTCCTGATTGTTGCGGTTTATTCCACGACTTCAAAGGAAGCTCGTCTTTCAGTTTGGACGGCGCTTACTAGACGCAGCGAACATTTTTATTGTCTCATCAAATGGACATTGTGTGAATGACGTGTTCCTTCCTAGAGAGACATGAGTAAACAGTAAACTGATTATTGTACATATTTTTATTTTTTTTAAACAAGCAAAAACAGAAACATAAATCAGTACCTAAATTATAAATAAAATGAATCATTTCGCACATGTGTGTTAGTTGTTGGTTTGTCGCTTTCCATGGATCGAGATAAGTATGCGATCAGTACGATGTAGAATATTTTTCAAGGATCTGTACGCGTACGGTACGTATACCGTTTGGCTCGCATATGTGTACCCACCTTTATGTACTAAGTTTTGTCCTTATTAAAATACACTGCTTACACAATATATTGTGAATATCCAAAATATATGCTTCCGTTTTCTAGATTTTCCTTTTTCTTCTTCCTCTTCTGCTAACAAATAAGCAATAATGACTTGTTCTTCATCGCTTTACTCCATTCTTACAAATTTATTCTTGCATTCTTTCCGGCGGGTACCTACAATCACTATAAAAATCCGAATGAACTTGTAGCATTTGTAAATTTCTTCGAATCCCCTCGTATATGTAATATATTGAAATCCCCTTATATATGTTTAAAAATCGAAGAATATTTTTAATGTTTCTCAATTCCTATCTTACAAGTTAAAATCTACAAAAAGTATTTTCAATTCTTGCTTAGGTCGGCTCGAAATAATATAAACCATTTTAAAGTTGTTTATTTATTTC
The DNA here is from genome assembly GCF_040954645.1 of Diabrotica undecimpunctata. Classification (NCBI taxonomy): domain Eukaryota; kingdom Metazoa; phylum Arthropoda; class Insecta; order Coleoptera; family Chrysomelidae; genus Diabrotica; species Diabrotica undecimpunctata. The sequence continues at coordinate 2,810,742 of NC_092809.1, read as the reverse complement.
GCAGCTGCGTATTTTGCTCGATATTCTTTGATTTAAGCCGCCCGATGTACTACGTTTTCAAATTAATAATCTACGTATTAATTTTCGTTGTTTTGTTTATTTCAGCGTTCTGTTTATTCTAGCTTATGCGATCGATTTTTGGAAATAATTTCGTCACTCTTGCAGGAGCCACTGTCAAAGACAGTTGGTGTCCGTGTTAGTCCAAATTTTCTTCAGATTCGTAAATGTCTTTTTATTGTTTCTTTTATTATGGAAAATAAGTAGTTTTGTGGCAGTTTTACAGTTAAAAGGAGGTTTGAAATGTAGGCGATAATGAGCAGATGTATTTGGTTAGTCGGAGCTACGATGGTTCCAGTTTTTTAAGAAGCCGAGCCAAAGGTGTGTTCCAGTACCTCAACTTTCAACTTTAGATTTGCATTCGTCCTAATTAAGAAGTCCAGTTTACAACTAAATGAGTGATTGTGACATCCAGGTAACTTTTATTGTTTGTTCAATTTTCAAGTACAGACAGACATTTTTTTAGAACAATAATCGCTTTCGTAACAATTTAAATTTTTGTTTTCTAAAAAAAATTGTAAATTTTAGGTTTTAACTTTAGCTGTCATTTTAATTGTTATTTTAAAATTAATGTTAATTTATGACAGCTCGTTTTAGTATTTTTGATATTGATTTGTTTTGTTTTTTTTTTTAAAGTTAACCTCCATGCAATTTTGTAAGTTTATGTAGTATCTCCAACTCCTGGAATTTGTAAACAAATAGGACACATGTAAGTTTTTCTCTGTATTTTTGTAATTTGTAACTAGTAATATAGTGTTTTATATTGTCTATTTTGTGTAACTGTTTGTGGCAAGACACAATAAATGTTAAATTTTGTTTTCTTAACATTTTGTTTATTTTTTTTAACTAACCTTTTTTTGAGTTTCCATTTGAAAAAGATGTTTTGCATTCCTGATAATTATTTCCCTAGTTACAACTAGTTGTTGTAAAGGTTATAATTAGGCACCTCGAAGTGGCGCCCTTTCTAAATTACTAGAGATGCTTCCTGTTTCTTTTTGTTTTATTTGTCCCAAGAGATTCATGACCCTTTGTTTCATATTTTTGTAGTTGCCGCAATCTCAACCCCCTTGCCATTTACTTATTCACGACCCCAGCTCTCCTAACAAACCCTGAGTGCCGTTCGCACAAGTAGCGTTTATTTTGCTTGCCCTATCTTCGACCCCATAATTTATATCCCCAATTTTCTACCCCTAATAATAATACCCCATGTTGTAGGCAAATTATTTCGTTACAAACTGGCATCGGCAATACGATACTCGCGTTGGCAATTATACATCCCGCTACAGTGGACGCAGTATGAAAAATCAATCCGATGAGTACGATGCGTCCGATGCGTACGATTCGGACCTATGGACGCTTAGCTAGTGCAACTTTAAACCAGTATCTCTTTGTGAATTGTTTTAGACAGGTTAACACTAGAAAGTCGGGCTTAGCATACCTACCTAGAAAGCTCGAAGATATCATTTTGGCCCCAAGTTCCTAAATCAATAAAAACCAAGTTTAGAATTAACTATTTATTTGGGAATAAACAAAAAATAAAAATAAACAGTTTTAAGAAATTGTATAAACTCTTGACGATAGAATTTGATTTAATTTTTTAGTTTCATTTTAAACATTTGGAACACCATACAGTTTGCAGTTTTTGGGATTTGCCACACATTGCCTTGTTACAGCCGTGGCACTCATTGGAAGTATGATTTCCTTTACAAAACATTTTTAACTGACATTTTTTTCTTTTTTGGCTAGTAACAGTGCTGGTGGTTGGTAAATCCGGTGGTGCTGGGTATAGTATCAGATTTCGGGAGGCAAGGTATGGAGCCCGTAATTCTTTACACAGCTAAAGAATAAACTTACGACGACTGATTTTACTTCCAGTAACTTCTTTATAAATAATCCATGCATTTATTGCTCCTAAGTCAAGAATGTTATAAAACACGTGCATTGGCCATCGTCTTGAAGCAACTTTTGTAGTATAAAGACGCGCCATTTGGTCCACTACATCAACCCCGTATTTTGTTTTATTATAAAAACTTACTGTTTGAGGAAGTTTTTTTCCATCGACAGCAACATCCACTGATTGATGTAATGAGCTCAACAAAAGCACATTTTTGTGACTCTTTCCTTGGTATGCAGTAAGTGTTATCTTTTCGTTGCTCTGGAATATATGGGTAACACATAATTCTCCATTTTTACTCTTTACGCTTAGAGGAACTTCCTTTCTTTTGCGATTCAAAGTACCCACAAGACTTGTTGATTTTTTTTGCAATGCCTTGGCCAATTTTAACGATGTAAAGTAGTTCGTTAACATTGTACGACATATCTGTAGTAACATTTTTGCCCTTTCCCAGTTGATTTTCCATTAACCGCAAAACAACATGTTCACCAACACTTGTATTTTTCTTGCGTAGATGATCAGTGCCAGTATAAGGGTAACCATTTACAATATATTTTAATTCCACGCATGTCAGAAGCCAAAATTTTATGCCAAACTTATCCGGCTTATTTGATATGTACTGTGTGAACGGGCACCTGGCTTTAGAAGGCACTAGTTGTTTGTCCACAGTAAGGTTTATTCCCTGTTTATAACATGCACCACTATTTTTTATAAATCCATTCCAAACCGCAGAGGCTAGAGCAAATTTGTTGGTTTTCAATCGTTCAGATCTCGTTTGCTTTATGTCAAATCTGAGATATTTTATAATATCCTTGAATCTGTCTCGTGGCATAGTTTGCCTAAAAAACTGAGGACCCCATACTGTTGACCACAAGCTGTTGGTTGGGAAATTTTTGGCGCCGTAGACTCCTCTTGCGTACATAATAGCAAGGGCAGCCTCCAGTTCTTCCATAAGTTATAGTCCATGTGTCATTTTTCAAACATCGATGTGCTTCTGCAATAGTGCATTCTTTTATATGACGTAACATGTTGTCGTTGATTATTAGATGCCAAGCACTTACCACACAATTGTTCCTCACGTTCCTTTTTGCATACGACGTAGGACCTGATTCCTCTCGATAAATGTTGTGCTGAGCACGGCGTCCTGTAATGAGCAAACATTCAATGAATATGAAGATACTAAAAATCATAATCTTACCAGGTACTGATCCAGAATCAATAACTTTCCAAGTTGTTCCGTCTTTCGATTGTTCGGTGTCTCCGATTGAAATAGTTTTTCCTTATTGACCTCTTTTTCTCTTGTGACTTGACTTAGATGGACTTGGATTCACGATAAAATTAGCTGACTCGTGCTGTTGAGTTGTAAAAGCAGTGTTTACATAAATTGGTGAGTCTTGTACAATAAAACTTTCTAACTGCTCTGAAGCATCAGAGTCACTTGAATCATTATTTTGTGGTGGTACGTATTGTTCATCGTCTGACTCATTATTTTCTGCAAATTCAGATTCACCTCCCGAAACATCTTTTTGTATTTTTCGTATTTCTTCAAGAAGTTCAAGCTCTGATAGTCCACGACGAGACATCTTTACAGTCGTCTTGAATTTTCACAATTGAACGAATGTTTCAATATTCTAGAAACGAGAGTCAGCAGAACCTAATAAACCGCTCAATAAACAAAATACTTGCAAGGAACAAACAGTATGTAACAAAATACCTTCTAGGAATAAACGTACATGAACATAATTTTATTTATCCGACAGAAAGTTAAAAGAGATCCGTCAAATTTCCGAGAAAACGATAATAATTATTACAGGGCCAGTTTGGCCCCTTCAGACTTCTATGGTAGGTTTGTTAGAAAATCCATTTAATAAATTTAGTAAACAAAATTTTTATCCGTTAAATAAGACTTTGTATTAAAATATTAAAAGTCATAAAATATGAAATTATTATTGTGTCAAATAAAAGAACTACAATAACTTCAAATCGCAGCAGGGGCCAAATTGGCCCCTCCGACTTTCTAGTGTTAAAATATTAAACAGTAACCTATAAGGGATTATTATGCGACTATCTATGTTGGTTGTTCATTTATAGAAATTTGTTCCTATGATTGAATGGTATACTATAAGCAAAGCGCGCCTATTATAATAGTTTTTTTTTTGTTTTTAATAACAAACAGTCATTTTAATCAACTTAATAATCAACATGATATATTATATCATGTTTATTACAATTCAAATATTTCGATCGATCATCAATTTTCTATTTACAGAACATAAAATACACATGGAAATAATACGATTACTGTTAATTACGAGTATAAAATTTGTTTTACAATTATTTATGTCCAAAAATATTGAAATCATAACAATTATTTGTTAAAATTGGAATTACGTCATCAAATTCATCCTATTACATTGTATGTTCTGTACCTGCAAATATTTGTTTTGAAAATTCGGTAAATACTAAATCAACTTTTGTGTTAAACAATGGCAATATATTTAGCTGATTTTGAAGTAAAAATCGATTTTTAGGTTTTTAAACATTATTGTGGTTGGAACACGCAAACACTTCAAATAGAATGGCGGCGCAGTAAAAAACAGCTCTACGTATACCTATTTGTTTAAATTTAGTTACAATTTACTAGTTTTTGGGTGTGTATATTGATCGCAAAAGAGTAGTTATTTTTAAAACAAATTTCATTGGCGTTTTTATCATTTTTCTTACTAATATAGTAAACTCTTTCTTAACAGACATCTCTCTTCACCGGACACTTCTTTTATACGGACCGTTGATCAAGCAAAAATCATTCGGAGATATATGAACCTGCACCCTTTAACTTACTTCAACAACAGACACAAACATTAAATGATATCATTTTTTTCCAAATACATATTTTCTTAACCCGGCATTTTAAATAATCATCAATCATGTCAATTACGAAACATTTGTTTTTTTCATTGAGATACTCTTTCCGTTATAGAAATTAACAAACTGAGAAACAGAACTGGAGAAAAACAACGAACAGAGTTATGAAATATTAAGAATAGTCGAAGAGTTCTACACAGAGTTATATAGATCAAGAAAAAAAGATCCTCCAATTACACTAAAAACTGGGGTATTAAACCAAGGATCAGATTTAATGCCCGATATAACAAAATCAGAAATCAAAGAAGCCCTGAAGAAAATGAAAAATAATCGAACCCCGGGTGAAGATGGAATAGTATCAGAAGCACTAAAAATTGGAGGGGATGTATTACTTGAAAAAATTAAACAACTTTTCAATATCTGCCTTCACAGCGCCAATACTCCAACAGACTGGAACAACGCTACTATGATTCTATTACACAAAGCAGGAGACAAAGCAAATATAGAGAATTACAGACCGATTAGCTTCCTCAGCCATATATATAAGTTGTTTACGCGAATACTAGTTAAGAGAATGGAAAGAAAATTAGAGACTTATCAACCAAGGGAACAGGCAGGATTTCGAAAAAGTTACGGAACAAATGACCATCTACAAAGTATAAAAACCCTAATAGAGAAAGCAGTGAAATACAATAAACCTCTAGTTCTAATATTTATCGATTTTCACAAAGCCTTTGACACAGCTGAGCTAAGCAAAATATTACAGGCGCTTAAAGAATGCAGGCTAGATTATAGATATACTAAATTATTATACAAAATATACCTGCAGGCAACAACCACTGTCAGATTACATACTAACAGTAATTGCATAAAAATAGAACGGAAGGTTAGCCAAAGAGACCCAATGTCACCTAAACTTTTTAATACGGTGCTAGAACAAGCTTGTAAGAATTTGGATTGGATGACAAAGGGAATAAAAATAGATGGAGAATATCTAATTAATTTACGTTTCGCCGATGATATACTTATACTAGCTGAAGATCTAGGTATGGCAAGAGAAATGGTACAGGAACTCGTTGTGGCTACAGAAAATGTAGGTTTAAATATAAATATCTCGAAAACAAAATTCGTCACCAATTTGGTATCCAACCAGAATATCAGTATTGGTGGGAAAGAAATAGAACTTGTAGATAGATATAAATACCTGGGACATGAAATTATGATTGGCAGGGATAACCAGACTCATGAACTGAAAAGAAGAATCGGCCTTGGGTGGACAGCATTTGGAAAACTGAGAGAAACTTTTAAAAGTGAGCTGCCCACATGCCTAAAGAGAAAGGTATTTGATCAGTGCGTCCTCCCAGTCTTGACGTACGGAGCAGAAACACTTACCTTAACAAAAGCAGCAGCTACCAAACTGAGAGTCACGCAGAGAAGAATGGAGCGGTCCATGTTAGGAATAACTCTGCGAGACAGAATAACCAACGAAGACATCAGGAGAAGAACCGGAGTGACTGACATCATCGAGAAGATAGCCAAACTAAAATGGAGATGGGTAGGACACATAGCCAGAATGACAGATATGCGATGGACAAAGAGGTTATTGGAATGGAGGCCAAGGGAAGACAAGAGAAGCGTCGGTCGACCACCTACAAGATGGACTGACGATTTAAAAAGACTCAATAAAAACTGGATAAGAGCGGAGCAAGATAGACGGGGTTGGAAACATGAGGAAGAGGCCTATGTTCAGCAGTAGACTCTTGAGGCTGGATGATGATGACTCTTTCCGTTATCAGCACTAACTATTAAAAATCTGTTATAGGTTTGATGTTTTTACTTGACATTTAACTGTTTAACAAAGCTAGCAAAATAAAAAATTTGACTAATGTCGTGTGTCGGTCAAAAAAAGAATTGTCTAATGAAGCATGTTAAAAAACGCACCTTATAATATAATATATATATATATATATATATATATATATATATATATATATATATATATATATATATATATATATATATATATATATATATATATATATATATATATATATATATATATATATATATATATATTCTACGATAGGTTTGAGATGTAAAATTCTGCAATACTGTCGTAGTGTATTGAAATTCAAAACAATTCCCGTTTCCTATTATCGACAATGGAGGGAGGCAGCGAAAGAAACGGCGATATTAAAAAAGCTAATTTGATGGAATCGTAAAAACGGCGCTCCGTGAATCGCATATATAGGCAAATGTGTTTTCCAAGCTGCTCATAAAATTCTCTTTAACAATAATTTCTTTTGAGGGACTCAATTTATACAAAAAAAAAGAGTGGAATTTTGAGGGGGAAGTTGTGAGCAACTGCTGAAGATAATTTATATCATTATTTAGTAATTTATCTTACTCTTGTTGAAATGATATGTCTGTGTTTTGAGTTTATTGTAAAGGGTATTTTTAAAAATGATTGGTGTTATTATATTCGACACCTTCTATTATTTAAATAGTAGTAACCTTTAATTTATAACTAATAGACTTGTGTGGTATATTTTTATGTTTTATTTATTGTAAAAAACAGTTTTTTGTGTAGTCAATAAAAACACTTTAAATAAACAAACTAGAAAAAACCAATTTTAACTACTACAAAAATAATTGAAGGGGTGGCTGCAATAACCAGGCAGCTCCACTTTTTTACGAAAATGAGATTTTCAGTGACTTACTCTTAACAAAAATCGGCCGATCGTTCCCTGCAACAAACGGGTATCTCTTAATAACGGCACATAACTGGCAACGATATTTGGAGCTACCTTGCTTTCGGTTTGTAGCAAGAACCGGGCAGCTCCTGGAGCTGCCTGGTTCTTGCACTTAACTGTTGACAAAATAATATAATAGAAAAGATATAAAAATATGCATGGAATATAAAAAATAAGTTTGATTCCTTCATGTATTTGTTTATTTTCTATTGAATTTTATGTAATAATACAATAATTTTAATATTATTCTATTTCTAAACAGTTTGTAATACGGTCCTGTTCATTTTCCCATGCGCCGCCGTGAACTAGTTACTTACTCGTTTAGTCGGGCAAGCGCAGGTGCTCGTTGTGTTTTAGTTTAGTTCAGATCGACGTGTTGTTATACATAGATACACACTTTTCTTACGATTCGTAGTGAATAAAATTTAGTATTATTTATATTTGAAATGGCAAGTGAACTCAGTTCAAGTGAAAGTGAACCGTTTCAAGATTCGTCATCGGATTTCATTCCTGATTCCGAATCAAGTGAGGAGAATGCTGTAAACGAAGTTGCTGCAAGCAATGTTGCCACTACGTCTGGACTGGTTGAAAATAAAAAATCGAAAAAGAGGAGCAGGGAGCCGAATATGTGGAAGCGAAACCAGAGAAAATTAAGAAGATCTAAAGGTGAAGAATACATTAATGTTAAAGGAAACATAGTGGAAAGACGAAGTAGAGGAGGTCCATGCCAGTGCCGGTTCAAATGTTTTGAAGGCATAAGCGAAGAAACTCTTGATAAAATTTTCACGTCTTTTTATGAAATAGGTGATAAAGAGCAACAAGATATCTATTTAGGTAAGGATAAAATTATTGGCGCCTGAAAGCACGTATTAGTTATATATCGTTTCATAGGTTCTTGGGTATGCAGATTTCGGTTCCGAGGTTTATTTGATATTTAAACAAATAAATGACGATTCCAATAGCCTTCCATACCTGTTGGTACGGACGGCAAATAATGATTTTTACGAAATATTGATTTTCTGTTCTTTTTTTCAGGTGGTTTAATACAGACGAGAAACGTTGACAGAAGGCGACCGAAAGGAGGTGGTGGAGTTCCAAGAGGCCAAACGTTTTTATATAAAATAAAGAGAGGCATATTTGAGAAAAAAGTGTGTAAAACGGCATTTATGAACATTCACGCAATAACGAAAAGCAGGGTGGAGAGAATAGCGACTCATATGGCTTCACAGATAGTAGGTCCGAAAGACATGCGAGGGCGCCATGAAACTAGACCAAATAAAATCCCAGATCAAATTATCAAGTCCATTGAGGATCATATAAATAGCTTTCCAAGAAGAAAAAGCCATTATAGCAGAAATGATAACCTAAACAGAAGATATCTTTCATCCGAACTGAATTTAAGGCTTATGCACAGATTGTATTTAAAAAAATATGAACCAGAACAGCATAATCTATTAGACACACCAGAGTTTAAGCCAAAAGTTTCATACACATATTATCGGCGTGTATTTGTGGAAAATTTTAATTTAACCTTTGGCCACCCTAGAACAGATACTTGCAAAACTTGCGACATCCTTGACAATAAAATAAAATGTGCCAAAGATGATGAAACTCAAAACACTTGAAGGTGGAAAAAAAAGTGCACCTGACTAAAGCTGATACTTTCTATAAAGATTTAACAGAGAAAACTGCTTTGGCTAAGGAAGATCCCAGAGTTGAAGTCATGTCATTTGATTTTGAACAAAACATGCCCCTGCCACATGTTCCTTCTGGTGACGTGTTCTACAAGCGCCAGTTGTGGTTTTATCCATTTTGTATCCATAAGGGCAGCGTTTCGAAGAGTTACTTTTATGTTTTCGATGAAATAACGGGTCGGAAATCTCCAAATGAAGTGATAAGTTGCTTACACGATTTTATTAATAACTACATTGATCCTCAGGTAACAACCCTTTACGTTTATAGTGACAACTGCGCTGCGCAGAACAAGAACTCCGTTCTTGTTCACTTTTGGCAATCTCTTCTATTGCATGGAAGATTCAAGAGAATAAGACATCGTTATCCCGAACCTGGGCATAGTTTTTTGCCCTGCGACAGGTCGTTTGCTCTGGTGGAAAAAGAAAAAAGAAAGAAAGAAAGAGTTTATCTGCCAGAGGAATGGAGTCGCATGATAGCAAATACCAGTAAGAAGTTTATTGTGAAAACTGTTAAACAAGATATGATTCTAAACTATAAAGAAGTTCTTGAGCCATTTTTTAAGAAAAGCAATATTAAAAATAGTTTTGGTGCAAAATTTACCATATCGAAATATAAAGTTATCGAATTTAGTGATACACATAGAGAGACTGTTACGTGCTCAGAGTCAGCGAATGGTTTTGTGACTGAGGATTTCGTTCTTTTAAAGAAATCTTGTGTACCGATTTTTCCACAAGTACACAATAAGGTTTATAATGCACCGTTGCCTTTGAAAAGGGATAAGCTATTAAATGTCATGGAATTGGCCAGACAGTATGTTGGCGAGGCTGAAATGTGGTACTACCAACAACTTGTTCCTGTAGAGCCAGAAGAATGCCAAACTTCCGAAACTGAAGATGAACACTAGTAACCTAAGAAGAATATTACCTGTTTTTTATGTTTTCATATTCCACTGATTAGTTTGTATTTTGATATTAATGTAATAAGGACATTTTATTTAGTTTCTTTACTTTTTGTATCCAAATAACATATAAATAAACCTAAAACTATTTTTTTTGTATATTTTTGGCAAAGCAGCTCCAATTTTTTTTTATTTTATTAAAATATGATATTTACAATATTTACAAAAACTACGTAAAAACTTTTTCTTTACATGCTTTCACCACAGGAAAAAAAAGAATAAAAAATAAACTAATTTTGAATTTTTGGGAGGTTTTTTTCGATTTCCCACAAATTTTAAAATACGGAGCTACCTGGTTATTGCAGCCACCCCTTCAATTAACAAAGTTGTAAAAACGAAGACAAAAAAAATTAAAATTCCATATAATATTGCCGTCGAGTAACTAAGGTGTAAATCTATGTATAAAAATAAGTTGTTTTTATAAAAATAGTAAAACATTAACGGATATTAGATACCTGTATTAAGCGACATTTTTTATTTTAACCCTTTCATTACAGAGGGGACATATATATCCCAGCGGGCATCTGTTTGTCCTCAAAGTGGATGTTATTTGAACACATCCGTATTTTTAGACATTCCTTACTCACTACCTAGTAGTATGCAATCTACATATATAGGTTATAACCTATAAATTGATGTTAACTAAACACGTGCATCAGCAACTCGTAAATAATACAATTTAAAAAAAGAAAAAGTGTTTGTTCTATTTTTTTAACCGATTATATATAACTTAGTTGCTGATTAACACAGATTAGTGATATATATTATTTATTTTTGATTTTGTTTTCATCGATTTTACCATCATTTCTTAACGGGACTCTAGTGTCACAGTAGTAGTTTATACTGGGTCGTATTTATCTCATTCGTATTGTTTGGTTGCAGACTTACTATGGCACGCAGACGTTTTCTAATACAAAAAAAGCTTCAAGAAGAAATTGAAAACCTCTTAAATATTTCTGAAAATGAATCCGAGGAAGAACCTTAATGCTGCGTCTGACTATGTACCTGGTGACGAATATGCCTCATATTCTAATGAAGTACCTGACAATACTCCGAACCGTGTGAATGTAAACATTACTGCTTCGACGAAAAAAGTTCTGATAGCCCAGAAATATCTGAAGATGAGTCTGAAACTTACGAATTGATTGCACTTTGGAATATACCAAATACCAATTTTTGTCTGAAAAAAAAAATTCCTACCCAGAGAAATGGGATAAGAATACTAAATATTGATAAAGAATCTTGTCCTGTTGATATTTTTCTAAAATTATTTCTGCGTAGTTTATTTACACCATATTGATTCCTGTACAAACCAAAGAATAGCAGCAGTTCCAAAAAATAGAAATATAAAATTAACCTTCCAGTACATTCTTCTTCTTCATGTGCCTTGGCCGTTCCGAACGTTGGCAATCAACATGGCTATTCTGATTTTGTTTACGGCAGATCTGAATAGTTCAGCAGATGACAATCCGAACCATTGCCGCAAGTTTTGGAGCCACTAGTGTCTTCTCCTCCCTGGACCCCTTCTGCTGTCTATTTTCTCTTAAACAATCAGCTGTAGTACTCTATATTTATTATGTCTCATAACGTGACCCAAGTATTCCAACTTTCTTTTCTTTATACTTATTCCTACCTCTCTCTTTACCTATCCGGCTTAGTACCTCTTCGTTGGTCACGTGCTCAGTCCAGGATATACGTAGTATACGTCGGTAAGCCCACATTTCGAAGGCCTCTACTTTTTTCATCAATGTTGCGGTCATTGTCCACGCCTCCATTCCATATAACAAAACCGGGAATACATAACATTTCAGAAGTCGAATTTTGAGAGGTAGGGTGAGGCTTTTAGAGGTGAAAATTTGCTTCATGCTAGTGAACGATGCTCTTGCCTTTTCTACTCTTATACGTATTTCCTTCGCTTGATCCCAATTTGAGTTAACTGTTGTTCCCAAGTAGATGTACGAATCCACGTGTTCAATTCTTTCATTGTCTAATATCAGTTGCTGTGGTGGTTGTTGGGTTTTGCTTACTAACGTCCATTTGGTTTTTGTGATATTTAGTCTAAGTCCGTATTGTGCACTTGTTTTTTGTGTCTTACTTATTAGGCAACTCAGTTCCTCCATGCTACTTACTAGAATCACAGTGTCATCAGCATACCTTATGTTATTCATTATTTCTCTGTTTATCTTTATGCCTTCTGTGCTTTCCTCCAGCGCTGTCTTAAATACTTCTTCTGAGTATATATTAAAGAGAATAGGAGACAAGATACAGCCCTGTCGTACCCCTTTCTTGATCTCAATTTTATTGGTCAATGTAGATCCTACTTTCACTTTAGCTGTTTGACCCCAATAGAGACTCGCTATTGTTCGAATGTCTCTGTAGTCGACTCCGATCTTATGGAGAACTTCAATTATCTTTTCGTGCTTTACGTTATCGAATGCTTTTGCGTAGTCTATAAAGCATATGTACTCGTCTTTGTACATATCTCTGCAGCGCTAGATGAGTACCTGTAGACTAAAAAGTGCTTCTCTTGTCCCAAGAGAATTCCGAAACCCAAACTGCGAATCTCCAATGTTATTTTCGCATTTTTTGCTTGTTCTGTTGTAAATAACCTTGGTGTATGCCTTCGAAATGTGGTTAATTAGACTTATCATCCGATGTTGATCACAAGACTTTGCTTTTGGTTTTTTCGGAATGGCAACAAAAGTTGACTCTAGCCAGTCTTCAGGAAACTTCTCGCTGTTATAAATATTGTTAAAGAGTCTGACGAGTGAGTCTAGAAATTGACTGTTTGTTTCGCACAGCATTTTCAATACATGCGTTCCATTTTCTTACGTGACTACACGCGTGGATTACATTAGTAATCCATAGGTACTAGAGCTCTGGAAAAGCAATATTATTTGAAAATCAAACTAGGTTCTATAATATCCTAAATATAACATCTTTATCTTGTAACGAAATATTTTGCCTACCACATAGTGTATTACTATGGGGTTGAAAATTGGGACAGAAATTATTGGGGGTGGAGATAGGGCAAGCAAAATAAATCGAAACTCATGTCAACGGCACTCAGGGTTTATTTGGAGAGCTGGGGTCGTGGATAAGTGAATGTAACAAGGGGATTAGATTGGGGCAACTACAAAAAAAATTAAACAAATTAATGGGTTTTTACATGAATCTTCTAGACAAATGTGTAACAAAAACAAACAAGAAAAGCCTCTAGCTATTTAAAATAAGGACGCCGCTTCGAAGGATCCTTGTCTTGCTGGATGAAGGAAAAAGCTCTTCTTTCCTAAAAAGAAACACAAAGGAGGTTAGAAGACTTTTCTAAATAAAAAGACAAAATGGTTCAGAGAAATAAATTAAACATTTATCACTGTCTCACCACAAACAGTTACAGATATTAAATGGTATAAAATACCATATTAATAGTTACAAATATTTATACTAAAAATAACAAAGAAAACTTACATGTCATCTGTTTACAAACTCGGGAGATGCTACAAAACTTACAAAAAATTGTTACTGGACTATAACTGCGGCAGAAATAAATTATTACAATTAAAAGATATCTTTTTAGATGAAAACATTTATAGGTTAACATTTTTTAGAAACAAAACTCGAATTCCCATCTCTAAATTTCTGAAGGCTTCAGATTCATGATAATCCGAATGTCCTTCTCATCCAATCCTACTCTTTGTAGGGCGGCGACCATCTTCTGGTGCTAACAACGGTCAAATGTCTTGGTGTAGTCAATAAAACAAATATAAACATCACAACTGACATCGCGGCATCTCTGAAGTAGGACTTGTAAGGTAAAAGTGCTTCACGTGTACCCATGGAATTGCGTAATCAAATAAACTATCTGCACGTTTTCGCAGATAGTTTTTTTGGTAGTGTTACTAATGTGACAATAGCCATTCCTCTGGGATATTATCTGAGTCGAATATGGCGTTAAATAGTTCAGTTAACTCCTTTGTGCTCACTTCACTCACCACCTTAACAACTACTTACACTAATTGCTTCCGATGAGTTGTTTATACTTAATTTTAACTTCTTGTAACTTCAAGTACACCGTTTATACCGTATAATTTTTTGGGATTCTTTATATATTCCAAGTTAAAATGCACCCAGAGAATATTTTACGAGGTGTATGAAGCTAAAACTTTTTATTTACCAGTTTCTGAAGTTACTTCAATTTTATTGAGGAAAGTTGTTACATAAACTTCTTCAATCAAGTTCAGTAGGTTTTAGAAACTATACACCCGACAGGGCACCTCAGTCATTTCAAACTGTTCCCTACAGCAAACAACTCGTGTGTTGTGGATAAATTGTCGTAGTTTCAACAGATTTTAAAAGTTTTAAACGAAGTTAAGGCGTTGAAGTAAGTACCAAAACTGTATTTTATATAAGGGTCGTACATAAAAGATCTTTGAGAAAATATTGATAGCAGTTTAATAAAGATGATCTTGAGACTTGTGAAACCGTTTTAAACGGAAAATCTTATAAAAGAAGTTTTCGTTAACTTTGAATGAATGAAATTAAATAGATTTGTGTAAATAAATAAAAAAGAATATATATAAATATAGCGAGATATCTAACACATATACTAATAGTGTGCTTTTACTTAATAGACAAAGATCACAATCATATTTCCCTTAGTCTTCCCTACATATTGTGCTTAAACGCCAATCATTAATAATATTAATAATAATAATTACATATATAATTAATAATAAGGTTATTTTTTCGCAAAATTGCCAAAATTATTGGTTGCTGTATTTTTAAGGTAAGATTTATTTGGCAAAATTATTTAAAGTGTTATTTAATGTGTTATGCAAGAATGTTCCATATTCTGGTTTTTTTATTTAGATCAATTTTAACTAACGACTTTACGCAAAAATTGAGCGATTCTGCGAAAGTGATATATTTGCTACACAGCCCTACGAAAAAAAATGTGTCTTTCTCCCGAAAAAAAAATCAACTAATTTTGGTTAATTCATCAGTGTTGATTTCAAAAATATGTATAAACCTTTTTTTTTGTATCAGCTCTAGTTTTCGAGATATAATTTAAGCATCAAATACTTAAATATTCTTCCAATTCTGTATATTTCACCATTATAATTGCAATACGAGTATATTTATAAACAAACTTAACAAATTCTAAGACAAGTGCATACCAATGACTTCTAATTAAAGTGTACTTATTATTGGAAATGCCCATAACTTAAAATTAGCGCTAATTACTTCTTAACTATTAACCGATAAGTTTTCTGAGATATTTTCTCTGAAATTGCCTTAATAAATTCCTATAAGTCGACTGCATTCCACTGTAAAATTTACTTTAAGCTTGAGTTTCGTTGCAAGAGTTTGTTTTTGGCAACTGAAAATCATGGCTTCCCCGGACGTTTTGCTACATATGTGGCGAGTACATTGTAAAGGAAAGTAGAAAACCAGTTTGAGATTTTGGTGTTCATTTAGGAGATCAAGATAAATCCTGAGCTCCACATGTAGTGTGCAAAATTTGTCTTGATAACTTGCGACAACTTGCAACTTGGTGTTTCAATGGTATGGAGGGAACTAAAAAATTGTTTTGACGATTGCTTATTCTGTCTTGTAAATATAAAAGTAATTAATTAACCTGGATTTAGCAATAAGACCAATTCCACATGAGCTTGAGCAGATACCCATTCGAATATTGAGCAGTCTATCTACGTTACCAGAGGATAATGTCGAAACGTTATCTGACGAACTACAGACTAATAGATTTTAGGAAGACGACAGTGACCTTAAAGGGGTTCACCACGTCCTGAGTGCTGTACTCAGGAAGAGCTAAGCAATACTATCAAAGATTTGAACCTTCTAAAATATTCTTTCGAGTTGCTTGCCTCCATACTAAAGGAAAAGAATCTTCGCCACCCAGACACCAAAATTACATACTACCATAATAGAGATAAAGATCTTGCCTATTTGTGCAGCAAGATAATATGTTTTTTTGTAACAGTACTAAAGGACTGTTAGAAAAAATTCACATTTTAGATCGCATTTTTAAAATCATAAAGATTCGCATTTTAGAGAATCGATAAATAAAATCAATTATAATACATGGTGTTCTTTTGTAAAATTTGTGGAAAATTTTTTTGGAAACAACTCGGAAAATTATTGGGATATAGTGGAAGAAATGCTTAACAATGCTTAACAAGCACTGTATCAGTGGAAAATAAAGTGCAGAGGAATGGGCATTGACCTGGGAGAAACTTGCCTATATACCCTACAGTTTGCAGACGATCAAGTCCTTATAGCCAACGATAAAGAAGACCTGACATATATGGCCAGAAAACTACAGGAAGAATACAAGAAGTGGGGTTTAGAACTCAATACACAAAAAACAAAATATCTCCCAATAGGCGCAGAACTATCCAACATTCAGATGGACACAACCGAAATTGCATTCTGCACTGAATATACCTACCTAGGAATTGATTTCGACACCACAGGCACATACAATAGGGAAATTAGAAAACGAATAACCCAGGCCCGTAGAACAATTGGATGCCTTAACGGAGTTCTTTGGAGCTCAGAAATTGGTAAAAGACGAAAATACAATATATATGAATCTCTCATAAAAACCAGCTTAACCTATGGTACAGAGACATGGAGACTAACAGAAAGCAATAAAAGAAAACTCGAAGCAACAGAAATGGATGTATTTAGACGATCACTTCGAATATCTAGAGCAGACAGAATTAGAAACGATGAAATAAGAAATCGGATGGGGGTAGATGGATCACTGGCAACAGACATAGAAAGGAAACAACTTATATGGTATGGCCATGTTCAAAGAATGCCAGAAACAAGACTACCAAAAATCGCCATGAAATGGATACCACCAAATCGTAAGAAACGAGGAAGACCAAAAAGAACATGGAAGGAGGGAGTAACAAAGGCAATGAGCTCCCGAGATTTGACCGAAGAACAATGGAATGATAGAAATTCGTGGAAATTAGGCATCGGACAACGACGCAAGACGTTTTGAAACCGATATATATATATATATATATATATATATATATATATATATATATATATATATATATATATATATATATATATATATATATATATATATATATATATATATATAAATGCTTAACAATTTTAACAACAATTTTAACAACACTTATACCGTTTCACAGAAAATCTTGGTAACCTTAATGAGAAACGCTTTCACCAAGATATCAAAACGATGGTTAGAGAGGTATTCGGGGAGATAGGACACTCAAATAATTGCGGATTACTGCTGAAGTCTTTAAAGGGACCGTCCTTTTAAAGCCTTTGCAAGAAAATACTATAAAAGGAAGTTTTTAGGTGACGCCGAATAACAAGCTTTGTGCTGCGATGTTGGTTAGGTTAGATGAAGAGTTAAGTTTTTTGGCAGATGTGTGTGATGATTTTTGTAAGTATATTGCCGTACAATAGCCGATAGATGAAACTCAGTTTGGCTTCAGAGGAGGCATGGATACAAGAGAGGCATTATTTGCGTTGACGGTACTCTTGCAGAAATGTCGGGAATATAACAAGAGTGCATATGTATGCTTTATAGACTTTAGGAAGGCCTTTGACCGAGTAAAGCATATGAAGTTAATAGATGAATTAAAAAACATCAATTTAGACAAAAAAGACATTGAGTTTATTAAGGCTATATACTGGAACCAGAAAGCACTAGTAAAGGTGAACGATATAGAAACAAATAATATACCGATTGCGAGAGGGGTTAGGCAAGGATGTGTCTTGTCTCCGACGCTTTTCAACGTGTACTCACAGGTCATATTCAGAAAAGCCTTATAGGAAAGAAAAGAATGATAAGATAAGAATGGGTGGAGAAATCATAAACACCATGATATTTTCAGATGACACGGTAATTATGGCTGATAGTATAGAAGAACTACAAACTTTACTAGATGCAATAAATGGTGAATGCATTCAAATGGGACTTGACATCAACACAGATAAAACCAAATTTATGATAGTATCAAGGAGTCCAATTAATAATGAACAACTAACTCTTGGTGGACAGCAAATAGAGACAGTGACAAAATATAAATATCTGGGAGCTTACATCAACACAGAATTAGATCCAGACCAAGAGATCAGGGTACGAATAGAAATGGCAAGGGCAGCGTTCTTAAAATTCAAGTAATTGTTCTGTGACAAAAATCTGAATACTGCGCTGAGACTGAGGTTTGTTGAATGTTACGTCTGGTCGCAACTATTGTACGGGGTAGAAACATGCACATTAAAAGCGCAAATAGTTAAGAAGCTTGAAGCCTTTGAACTTTGGATATACCGGAGAATGTTGAGAATTCCATGGACTGCCAGGGTCACCAATGAGGAAGTGCTAAGAAGGATGGGTCGAGACAAAAAATTGTTGGGAACAATAAAAGTACGCAAGACTGCATACCTTGGACACATACTGAGAAATGATAAAATAGTCTTCTGCAGGTCATCATGCAGGGTAGAGTCGATGGCAAAAAGGAAATAGGTAGAAAGAGGAAGTCATGGCTGCGAAATATTCGAGACTGGACAAACATGACTGTAGACGAATTATTCCACGTTGCAAAAGACAGAGAAGCTTTTGAAAATGTGGTCGCCAACCTCCGTTAATGGGGACGGCATAAGAAGAAGAAGAACGCGAACATGAGAAACAGACGATTTATTTACCACTAACCTCGCTGTCGAATCCAGAGAATTCAGTTTCCAAATTGTTCTCTCTCTAGTGACTATCACTATCTTCATACGGCTCTGGATCACTGTCTTCCCCGTTCATAATACGTCTCACTTCCTCTTACAGTTGTTTTGTGGACAAAAACTTTGGATTTAACAGTAATAAGAAAAGATCAATATATTATATAGTATAATGAGAATAAAAAGACAACTAACCTTAATTTTTTGTTACTAAAACACTTAAACACTCAAAATACAAACAATAAGAACTAGTTGATTTATCATAGGACGTAAACACAAGACTATCAAACTGAATACTAATCTGGAAGATAATTAATTGGGGAAATGGTTAAAACAAACGAGAGTAGGAAAAAACCCGATTTTTACGAGCATCGTTAAATTTACGCATGACCCTTATTCTAGGATTAAATATTATATCAATTACAGCAGAAATTTTTTAACTAATATTGTATATAGCCAACTCCCTGGAACTATAGGTACCATATTAAGAAACTAAATGACTTTTACAAAATATTCAATACACAGCTGTAGAATAGAAATTCCACCTTGTACATATTTGTTTTGTATGTCATTTGTCGAGATTTGGCAGATATTCACTTGCAGTTGTAAATAGTTTGATCGAACGAAACGAGCCATTTCAACAGACGACAGAAAAAGATTTATCTCTTTGTTTCGTGATGTCACTTGACCTCCAGCGATTTAGTGCCTTTACTGCACTTCCTCTTCGCTACATTCGGAATACGTCTCTTGAAATCTCTCCTAAAGAAGGTAGTTTAAATTCTGCTTGGAAATACTTACTTTGAGATAATAGGATACAGGAAAAGTTTTATTTCTAATTCATAGCAAAGAGTCTCTTGGAACTTTTGCTGTTTATTATCTGGAAAATGTCATTTTGAAATATAATATATATATATATATATATATATATATATATATAATGAAATGAAATATATAACAATATTTGGACACAATATTATTGGACCATTTTTCTTTGAGCAAAATTTAAATTAAAAAACGTTTTTACACTTGCTACCAGAAGAGATATTACCGAAACTTACAGAAATAGCTCCAGATAAAGAAGAAATTTGGTTTTAAATGGATGAATGTCCTGCGCATAATAACTGGAACCCAACTGTAACATTAAGCGGCCTTCGAGATCGGTAGATCTAGCTTCAAACGACTGTTTTAGTCGTTTGAAGCTAGATCTCCAGATCTTCTGCCTAGATGGCAAATTGTTTGAACATTTGTTGTAAATTTATGTTTAGAAATTATCATAAATTATTTTTAGGAGCAAGGATTGCAGTAAAACTATATTCTTGAAACTTGAATTGTTGTATAACCTGGAATTGAATTAGAGTGTATTAGAACATCTTACGATAAAGATCTAGCAGTGCTCGCACTATTGCCTGAATACAATATTAGTGCGATTTTTTGTTATATGAGTATATTTTCTTAACTTTATCTGCTTTGTAAATAATAGGATTTATTGTTTGCAAAGTAATATTTATTGTTAATAAGTAATATTTAGTAAAATTTATTGTTTATAATTTAATCATAAAATAAAAATATTGTCAAACCTCTTACATGAATATAATCAAACGCAACACGTCATATACATGCTTGCACTACGGGTGGCCTGACTTTTAGGAGTGACTTGAAAAATTTATTATATTTTTACAAAATGTTGGAGTGCGTTTTTGGTAGCCCATTGATGATTTACCACCCGATAGAGAATCGAAAGCCTTCTCGAAATCTACGAAGATTCATACTAGCAGTATTTTATATCCTTTATCTCTACTCATTCATTTTCAAAGCATATGAATATAATCCAGGGTACCGAATCCATTTCTGAAGCAAATTGCTATCTTGGTTGCGCAGCATCTATTGCATTTGTTATTCTGTTGTTGATAATCTTTGTGAATATCTTAAACATGATTGGTAGTAGTCTGCAATTTTTGATATCCTCTTTGCTACCTTTCTTATGAATGATAATTATGTTTGCTACATTCCAGTGTACCACTATATATCTTTTTCTATAAGCATACAGTTTTTCGTGGTTATAATACTCATGTATAAGCTGATAAATTATTATATTTACAGCAAATTATCATACTGTCCATTGTAAGCTTTAACACTATCATTAGTTAAATTGGTCAAAACACTTTTCAGTAAAACAATTATTTATTCCTTTATAACTTGGATTGAGTCCCCACCTATGGAGATATATTTCTATCAAAAATTGGTGGATAGCTTTTATTGTAGCCAAATAACCATCTAGGACTGCCTTTTTGATGCCTCCAGAATTGGGATATTCTATTCTGAATCACTACACGTGGAA
This sequence comes from Diabrotica undecimpunctata, assembly GCF_040954645.1. Classification (NCBI taxonomy): domain Eukaryota; kingdom Metazoa; phylum Arthropoda; class Insecta; order Coleoptera; family Chrysomelidae; genus Diabrotica; species Diabrotica undecimpunctata. The sequence continues at coordinate 2,789,440 of NC_092809.1, read as the reverse complement.
TACTGCTTCTTTTGTCTTTGAAGATACCTTTACTCTGATTCCAAGTACTATCTATAAAAATTGCTTTTGTAATAGGCAACTTTCCAATATTCTCCCCAAATTCATACTAAGAATTTCCCCCCAAATTTTCTAAGACAGTTTATAAATATACCTGCTTAGATTTTCCGGTTTTTTTGCCACTAATTTAAGAAGTTCTGCTGTTATCCCATCTATTTCAGCTGCTTAATGCTTTTTAATTTTGTAATTGTCGATTCTACTTCTTTCGAAAGGTCTTCTGGTACATCTTCTTGGATACTGATTGCTGCTGCAAGTGTTTTAGGGGCTTTTAGGCTTGCTAAACTCTTTGTTTGTCGGTGTGTGCAATTCCTTGTGCAGACTGTTCCCAATCTTATTTTTGTTCGCAATTCCGATTTTAAGCTATAGATCAACACCATCTTTATACAAGCCACAAAATTGATTTTAAAAATTCCTAAACCGTCGCTCCATGGAGACCTTTTGTAAAGAATATATCGTCCACTTCACACTCCAATTATAATCCCGCCGTTAGAAATATTCGTGTCAACCCCCGCGCCAACCTCCAGTTTAACCACGTCACATTTGGCAGTATAAATAAACCGTCTGCTATTTCCAGTTCGAAATACAGGGCGAACAATCACAGGCATTTGAAACGCATGTTGGGCTGCGACAGGGAGATGCGCTGGCGTGTCTCCTTTTCAACATAGCTTTGGAAAAGGCGGTCAGGGATGCCCAAATAGACAACAGAGGAAACATTTTTAATAAATCATCCCAAATTTTGGCATATGCAGATGACGTTGATCTAGTTGCCCGCACAACACGCAAGCTAGAAGAAATGTATACCACCTTGTCAAACGCCGTAAAAAATAGGGGCCTGCAAGTAAATGAAAATAAAACTAAGATAATGGCATCAACACCCAACAATAGAGCCAGAAACATCGGTCACCAATTCACGGTTGATAATTCTACCTTTGAAGTGGTGGACAAATTCACATACTTAGGCTCCCTGATCACCAAGGAGAACGTCATGAGGGAAAAAATCAAGCGAAGAATAATCCTAGCAAACAAATGCTATTTTGAACTGAGTAGACATATGAGAAGCAGAAACTTAAGCCAAAAAACAAAAATAACCATATACAAAACCCTTATACAACCAGTGTTGACATATGGGTCGGAGACATGGACCATTTCCAAGGCAGATGAAAATCTCCTGCTTATATTTGAACGAAGGATCCTGAGAAGAATATTTGGTGGCATCTGTGAAAATGGTGTTTGGAGAAGGAGGTACAACTACGAGATATATCACATATATAAACATATATTTGGTGGTAAAGACGTAGTATCGTTTATAAAAATAGGAAGACTAAGATGGGCAGGACATCTGGCAAGATCACAGCAGAACAACCCTCCTAGAAGAATCCTTATGTCACAACCTGTGGGAAGTAGAAGTAGGGGTAGACCAAAACTCAGATGGAGGGATGGTGTAGATGAGGATGGTAGACAAATAGGCGCAGCAAACTGGCAACAGTTGGCAATGGATAGAACTGATTGGCGTAATAGACTTGGGAAGGTCGAGGCTCTTTTATAGGGCTGTAGCACCAATGATGAGGATGATGCTATTTCCAGTAGCAGTAGTGCATTGATTAGTGATCAGTGTAGTAGTTTCTGGGGGCTCGACGACTGAGACCTCAGAAGCCCTAAAGAAGACATTGGAGAGGATGTCGAAAGCTCGACCTTTCTGTTCGGAAGCCTGTTGAGTTTAATAATAATTCTTGCAGTAGTACTAATTTTAGCTTCTTCTTCTTTACAATTCTAGCATACTCCTCTCAGTCTTGTGTGGATCTAAAGAGCACTAAAAGGTTTGTCGATTATTATTTTTTTTTAATGACCATTTACTAATTTTACTATGAAATGGTTTGTGTTTTTAACTACATTCGTTTTTAATTTAACTTTAAGATAGACACGTGCTTCATTTGTCGGTGCCATAACTTGTGTTTAAAATGTTCAAATAATTGCCAGGTGGCTTATTTTCAAGTTTTATTTAATATTTAAAGCTATTTTTATACTTCAACTGTACTTGTTTAAATCTGTTATACACGGTAAGTTATTGCGATCCTGCTAATATGATAACTAATTCTTTCTAACACTGGTAGCTGTAGTTATCGATAGAATCGATATTGTATTACTTCACATGTAGGTCACATTTTACAATTTTATCTCTTTTCACTCGACATAAGAGGTCACTTTTTGGGCTTTTTTTTAATTCAAAGAGTTTTACAAATCCTTCTACAAGAGTGTTAATCTTACAGATATGGACTGATACTGTTTTGTAAGTATAAAACGAAATATTTCCGCTGATGTATGGAATAGTTAACATCTAGCTTGTTACTTTTCTCCTCTTAGCTGACTGAGATCTTTAAGAGTTACCGTGTGAAAGGGATTCCACCGCTTTCCATTGTTTTGTCACTGCTTATTGAGTTTGACATATACCTAAAGCTAAGGATAATGGTATTACCATATAACTTCTGGCTCATCTGTGGTTATGAGTATAACATTTACATTAAAAGCTAAGGTATATTATAAAAAGCTGTAGCTTTTGACTGCCAAACTAAGAATTTAATTAAACTACATGAAAAAGACCACTACTACCTACAACTCTATTAAACTAACTCTAATGGATTTTCAACTCAAACATGAAATTAACGAGTTTGGCAACACGAGCCGATCTCTACACCGCTTTTTAATGCTGTAAAAATACACCGCTATTGGCTAAATTCGCAAATGCTGCTGCTTGTTTAAAAGTTTTATTAAAACCAAAGCACTTTCAGTCTGCATTATTTTCATTCGACGTGATATTTAATCTAAATTCGGCTCCAGGCCAAATATTGAAAACGTGTTTTTTTCGGTTATAACTATAAAAAACGGAATCGATTTAAAAATTCCGCTTTTTGTCGGTAGGTAAAAAATGTGAATTCGTTGGTTTCAAAACAATAACTCTATTAAAATTTTCGATATAAAAGCTAGAATTCATTTTAATCAGATCATTTATTAATGCACTATAAATAAATTACTTTGCGGATTTATACTTAATATATTTATATTCAGAGGGTAGGAAAATCCCAGAAAATTATTGACACCGTAAAGAAGAAGAAGATTTGCTTACGTCGGACACATTATGTGTAACATTTATTAAATACCGACTTTTACCATTAACTCTAGAAGGCCAGATTGAGGGCAAGAGAGGTCCTAGACCCAAACCTATATCCTAGCTGGCCAATCTTAGGAAGACTGGTCTAAAGTCTTCTTCTTCTTGTTCTTCGTTCTCTTTTTAAGCAATTCTGCTTGTTCATTGGAGGATTAATACCTCTATGAAAGGTTGTCTCTCCATCTTTTACGCAGTCGTCCGATACTTCTTTTGCCGATTCGGAACTTATCTCTTGCTATTTTGACGACACGGGTCTCCTTCATTCCGCGTATGTGGTTATTCCAGTCTTTTTTCTATTGTGTGTATATTTATATATTTATACACTGTACGTTACATTTTCTTCACTTTCTCATGTCTTCACTTCACTTTCGATCTCTCAGCATATTTTCTGTAACTCTTCTCAATACTCCTCGTATCTCTGCCGTTTTCAGTAGCATTTGCGTTGTGGCTGTGTCGGTTCTTGTTTCTGAGGCATATGTCATTATTGGTCTTACACTGGGTTTATAAATTCTTAACTTCATACCAGTGTTAATGTGTCTGTTTCGCCATATAGTGTTATTAAGGTGTAACGTTTTAAATTTTATAAAACGTCCTTGTTCGTTTATCTCGTCAGTACGCATAAAGATTGCCATAAAATCTGTGTTTGTCTTTTACGAAAATCCTTAATGCGTAAATAACGCTGGATATATTTTTTGTCTATATGTACTTTCAAATCCCATAACCTTTTGTTACAAAGTCAGGTAGAACTCCGGTTTAAAAACTACGTGCTATTTTGTTAATTTGTATTATGTTATATCTATTTCGACAAGTTTTTGTCGCCTAGAGGATTATATTTTATGATGCCCCCCTAATATAAAAAAGAGTTTTTATTTGTCTTTCGTCGTTAAAACGCAATAAACTGGAATATTTAAAAAGTTGTTTTTGTCGCTTAGAACGAGAGTCCGAGGTATATTTGTTTGTTTAGGTTTTGTAAACACAAGGGGGAGAGTTATTTTATGGCGTGGAATTTGTAAAATTTAACGCAAATAGGAGTCGACATTTAAGTTCCAAGCAGGGCAGACGTGCTAAAATGTGAGTCGAGCTAAGGAAGTCTAACAAAAGATTTGAAATGTAAAATCTGGAGCAATTTTTGAATCGAATAAGCGATTCAACTTTTTTGTAATGTTCTCATACCAGTGGACGTAATGATACTCTTTGCATACGCAGTTCTGTCAGAGTGGTCACTGGAAGATTTGAACACATACTGGAAATTTTTAAAAAGTATTATATAGAATGTCCCCGTCGACAGCCTGATTCCTCCACCAAGTTCCTGTTTCAATCGTTCCTGCCTGAGTACGGAATGGATTCCTGTTTTCCATTTTGAAAATCTGTCCAAGTAGCTTCCCAGAGATGTAGCAAGTTTTTCCTTTACAAAGTTAAGTGATTATGTGAATTAAGGTAACAATTTAATATATTAATTCTCCCAAGTTATAAAGACATTTTTAATAATTTGCTTTCATTAAAATAAAAGAATTTGTAATAATTAAAGTTTTATATTATTTTTGTCGTAGCTAAAAAATGTCATATTTTATTCTGTCTTAAGTTGTTATGTTGACATATGACATTTCGCTTTAATCCATTGGTGTTATAAGACAATTTTAATTTGATTATTTTATATAAAAGATATTCCATATGTAAGATTAAATTTAATAATATTTTTCATAAAAATTTTGATAATCTAAATTGGCCATATTATAACCTAGAAACCATTTAAAATTTTTGTAGCAATCTCTTATGTAAACGAAGAACATGAAAGTTTTTATTAATTTGGATTATGTTGCATAATATGTTCTTGTAAAATCTTTATTTTTGATAACTGTTTGTTTAAGATAAAAATAAACGTTTAATTTGTTTCTCTGATCTATTTTGAGTTTTATTTGAAAAAGATATTTTTTTCTATATTTTTGATGTTTCATAATTATTTCCCTAGTTACAACTAGTGGTTGTAATAGGTATAATAAGGCACCTCAAGTGGCGCCCTATATTAAATTTCTAGAGGTGTTTCCGGTTTATTTTCATACTGTTTACCTCAAGAGATTTGTATAAGTACCCCTTTATTTCTTTTTTTTTGTAGATGCCCCAATCCAACCCCCATATCTTCAACTTATCCACGACCCAGCTCTCCAACAACCAACTGAGTGTCGTACGCACTAGTTCCGATTATTTTGTTTGCCCAATCTTGTCCCCCATATTCTTACCCTGTGGTAAGCGAAAATATCGTTACAAAGGCATCCTATTTGCTTTTTGTACTAGATCTCTCACTTCTTTGTCCAGGTCTCCATAGCTGGACAGAGTAATTCCCAGATATTTTATTACTTGTTTATAACTGATGCCATCAATTTCTATTTTACATTTGGTTGGTTCTTTGCTGCTACTTTTAATATTATTAACTTCTCTATTATACAGAAGATGGATTACATCTTTGAGTCTGACTCTGTCAAACGCTTAGTCTAAAGTCGGCTGATATATTTAAAGTTTGCTCTAAATAGAATTAGATGAGTCAATATGGTCGACAACATCACTAGAAGAAAGGCACATTTAGAAAAACATGACTATTTTGATCCAAATAAATTTGATCTCATATTTGGTATGTTTGGTATAAGATTTTACTAATAAACTGTATACAACTAGTTTCGATAATTTTACTGACAAATCTATTATGTCCTCTTTAATGCAAGACACTCTAGTGGCGTTATTAATTCGCGAACTATGAGAGGAGTGAACAACGAGAGTCTGGTAAAATCTACGTTAGAATACGAATATCAGTACAGAACCTGGAGCCACAAGAACAAAAAAAAAATGGGACATAGAAGTTCTTTAAACACCAAATAAAGAACTGGATTATCAACTAGCCATAGGCAATAAATTTCAATTTCTAAGAAAGGAAGAGCATAATGTAGACTTGCATGGTTATGATTAGCATAGTTCTGTTATAGAACGAGCAGTGAAGAAAACTATTGGAATGAAGAGAACTCCCCAAAACGGAAATAGTTTGATGATAAAAGATTGATAATGCTACAAAACTCTACAGATACGAACAAAGCAGATTTTCATAAAACAAGAAGACAGGCCAGACGGCTACTTAGAACTAAAAAGGGATGCTACTTAGAACAGCAAATACGATAAGTGGACATACGTGGTGAGAGAAGTCAAGTAAGGAAATTCTTTAGGGAAGTGATGACAGTCAGACTAGGTAAAACTGTTGAGGAAACATAAGCTATGAGAAATAAAGTAGGTGAACTATTTAATATAGAAACAGAAATCATCAAACGATAGAAGGAATACGATCGGAGTTTTCTAAATATTGAAAGTGAGATGAATGAAGCAAATATTACATTTTATTCTGCAGATGTGGAAATACCAGCACCAACATTTCAAGAAATAACAAATGCAATAGGATTTCTTAAAGTCAAAAAGCCCCAGGAAAAGATGGTATAAATGGATAATTTATAAAAAAAGGAGAAATCAAAAATTAACTGACATTATTCTAAGTATGGCAACAACAGAAAATGTCTAGAAAATGGAATAAATGCATTATAATACCCATACATAAGAAGAGAGATAAAGAGCAATTTCGAAATTATATAGCATAACGGTTATTTGCCCAGAGTATAAAGTTCTATACTTGGGTCATGTGTTGAGAGGCGAAAGATATGAATTACTTTAAGTTATACTGGAAGGAAAAGTACAATGCAAAAGATCAATAGGAAGACGCCAGAGCTCGTGGCTGAAAGACCTGAGGAGATGGTTCGACCGCTCATCCTCATCGAGATCTTTCGCGCAGCAGTTTCAAAAACTACAATTGCCGTTTGGATCGCCAACCTTCGAAAGGAGACGGCGCAATGAGAAGAAGATGATAAAGTTCTATCAATTATCTTACTAAATAAGCTCAGTGCGTATTCTAAAGATAGTCTAGGCGACCACCAATGTGACTTTCGTGCTAGAAAGTCAACAATAGATCACTTTCGTACTGGAAAGTCAACAATAGATCAAGTGTTTACGATCCGACAAATATTTTTTTTACTATTTCTAAGTAATTTGGGTCTGCTGAATCCAAAAATGCCACCAGACTTGCTCCATCAGATTGTTTAAGATTGTAATTTAACGCAGCACTACTTACATATAAATGTAGTGCTGCTACTCATCAAATACAAAAAACACGAATAAAAAATAAGATATGTATTATACAACAACATACTATTTACAAAAATCATCACACATATCTGCCAAAAAGCTTAACTTTTCATCTAACCTAACCAGCATCGCAGCACAAATCTTTTATTAGGTGTTACTAAAAACTTTTTTTTATAGGATTTTCTTACAAAGGCTTTAAAAGGACGGTCCTTTTGAACACTCCAGCAGTAATCCGCCATCATGTGAGTGTCTTAACTCCCCTGATACCTCTATTCCATCGTTTTGATATCTTGGTGGAAGCGTTTGCCTTGTTTCTCACAAGATCAACAAGATTTTTTGGGAAACGGTCTTGTGACGGTAATGAATTTTAATACTCATATGACAACCGTGTTTGTTAAAATTGTTGACCATTTTTTCTACTATATCCCAGTAATTTTCCGATTTATTGTTTCTAAGAAAATTTTCCATAATTTTTACAAAATAGCAGCTTGCATAACATTCAATTTCAGTCATCAATTCTGTAAAATGCAAATCTTTAAAAGTTGTCGTATCTGAGGCCCATAAAATATTCCGGCATTTAATTTTTCTGTACATCAGCTCTAGTTTAATATGTAACGGAGGTAATGTTATTTCCTCTTGGTCGACCAATGCTTTGTTAACCACATTAGCTATGAACTAAAGCATCTCTAGAACACCATTTTCTTCCACTCCAGTCTTGGTCCTTAGCCCTGCTATCACAAAGACACAGGAAATAAGGATATTTTGTATGACCACCTTGTTGTCCCAGGAGAAAGTTCACCATCTTAAAATCAACACAGCTCGCCCACTGTTGTTGGTTATACTTAATAGTTTTTAGCAAAGTGATATTATTTAATATTTTTCTTTTATTTGAAGAATGCTCAATTGGTATACTTCCATGTTTGTTGCCATTATGTAGAAGGACACACTTTAAACTTCGTTTGGAACTGTCGATACAAAGACGCCAGTGACTCCGATACCCCCATTTTTTCTAATAGTCCTTTAATATTGTTACAAAAAACCATATCATCTTTTCTTTATTACGGTAGTATATAATTTTGGTGTGTTCTTGCCAGGAGATCTAGAGAGTCTAGATTATCTGGCTGCCTATAGTGCTAGTTCATTTAGCATTACTCAGGGTGCACGTGTAGTATTCTACTACGGACGCGAACTAGCTTTACATTAGCAAATGGAGGCTACGCCCTAATGCGACGAAAACCGAAGTGTGCTGTTTCCATCTAAATAATGCCCAAGCCAACAAAAAACTGTCCGTTCACTTTGAAGACAGACTACTAACTCATAACTCAACACCAAAATATCTTGGAGTGACTCTTGACAGAACTTTAAGTTTTAAAGAACACCTACAAAGAACGGCAGCAAAACTGAAAACGCAAAATATTATAATCCAAAAGCTGTGTGGTACCACATGGAAGTCCTCAGCCTCCGTACTCAGATCATCTGCTACCGGACTTGTATACTCGACAGCTGAATATGCTTCCCCAGTATGGCTCAATAGCAAACACACGAAGATTATTGACACCCAATTAAACCAGACAATGCGAGTGATTTCAGGTACAATTAGACCAACACCCAACTATTGGCTTCCCATCCTGAGTCACATTGCACCGTCGAAACTACGAAGAAGTCACTCCCTTCTCAGAGAATATCAAAAAATCCAGTCTAACCATCAACTATCCATCCACCATGATAGGCGTGATATCGAAATGAACAGACTGCGCTCCAGATATCCTGTCATGTTAAGGGCCACCTCCTTACATCAGGAACATTTCGACCTCACCAACGCTTGGAGAAGACAATGGGAGCGCGACTCACCACAGGAAGCATAGCAAATGGCCTGTATCGATCAGAAACCGCCAGGCTTTGAACTGACCCGGAGTACATGGACAACGCTAAACAGAATAAGAACAAGAAGCGGTAGATGTGCTGACAGCTTACATAAATGGGGAAAAGCCCTTACTCCGGAGTGTGACTGTGGTGCGCAACGACAGACCGTCCGTCACATTGTTGAAGAATGCCCCCGAAGGCGGTTCCCTGGAGTTTTTGACGAGTTCCTGAATGCGACCGAAAATGTTTTAGACTATATTAATGCATTAGATGTTCGTTTGTAATACTCCATGTAATGTTTTATATTGCTTTTTAAATATGTGTTCTTATTGTATGCCATACGATAAATAAATAAATAAATAATTTTGGTGTCTGGGTCAACTCGGAAGAATCCTTTGGAAGAATCAAATCTGTGATAAGATCGCTTAGCTCTTCCTGAGCACGGAGGACGTATTGAATCCCGTTCAAAATTACTGTCATCTTCCTCAAATATATTAGTCTGTAGTTTGTCAAATATATCGTTTCGACATTTTTCTTTGGTAACGTAGGTACTGCTAAATATTGGAAAGAGTATCTGCTTCAGCTAATGTGGAATTGGTCTTATTGCTGAACTCAGGTTAGGATATGTCCACGTATGTCGATTGTTACGATTAATGCCCTTTATATTTACAAGACAGAAATAGCAATCGTTAAAATGATTTTTTGGTTCCCTACATAACATTGGAACATCAAACATTAAACATTTTCGTTGTCATTTCGTTCACTGTTGCAAGTTTTCAAGACTACATGTGGAGCCCAGGATTTATCTTGATCTCCTACATGAACACCAAAATAAGCTTTATATACCATTTTTATACAATCACAAACTGGTTTACTACTTTCCTATTCAATGTACTCACCACATATGTAGCAAAAAACGTCCGGGCTATTCACACAATAAGCCATGGTTTCCAATTGTCAAAAACAAACTTTTGCACCAAAACTCAAGTTCAAACTAAATTTTACAATGGAATGCAATCGACTTTATAGGAATTTATTAAGGCCATTTTAAATAACATACAATTGACTTGTCGGACAATAGATACGAAGCAAGTTTGTTTGTTTGTTTATATATATTGCAATTAAAGTGGTGAAATATGAATGTGAATGTGAATATTTAAGTATTTGATGATTATGTTATATCTCAAAAACTAAAGCTGATACAAAGAAAAGATTTGTATTTTTGTAATCAGCACTGATAAATTAACCAAAATCATTTGTTTTTTTATTCGGCATCAAAAAAATTTTTTTTGTTGGGCTGTGCAATAGATCAAATATTTATGATATGACAAATATTAGAAAAAAACTGGGAATTCAACCGAGATGTACACCATTTTTTCGTAAAGTTCCATCGGCATATGATTCGATAAAAAGAAGCAGAATGTGGCTAGCAATGATAGAAATCGGAATACCAAGAAAATTAGTGGAGCTAAGTCAAATGCGCGTGACAGACTTATATGCACAACTAAAAATAGAAATTAGAACATCGGTGCCATTTATTATGACATCAGGACATCACACAAGGACACCCTCTATCACCGTTTCTATTCAATTTTACTTTAGAATATGTAATAATTAATATATTGTCTCGGCTGACAAAAGGATTAGCGAATCGAGGATTAAAAATATTGTTGGCCTTTGCTGATGAACTCGATGCAGTAGCTCATTTTACAACAGACGTGAGAGAGGTATTTTCATTAAACTAGGAGGAAGCAGGTAGTCTCGGTCTTCAAGTAAATGAAAAGAGGACAAAAATTTTTCCTAGTGACCAAAATTCAAGACCAAGACTAAGACAGAACATAACTATTAATGACCACAACTTCGAAGTATTAAATCGCAGATGACAACCACATAGAAACGAGGTCTCATCAAGGATATCTGTGGGAAATAGAGCATTATACTTCCTATAATGCTAAAGCTGCTAAAAAGACAATCTTAATACCTACTTTACATGTCAATTATTCGCCCCATTGTTACATATTGATGTAAAACATGGACTCATCATCAGCGGGAAATAAAAGCTGCTGGTATTTGAAAGGAAGGTTCTCAGAATGATATTTGGCCCTCAAATAGATGAATGGACAGAAGAGTAAAGAAGTCGCTGCAATGCTAAATTAGTGACTTTGTATGGTGCTGAAAACTTTGTCAGTCATATAAAAGATAACCGAATAAGATGGGCAGGTCATGTGGTAAGATCAGAAGAAAACAAAGTGCTAAAGACAGTATTTTTGAGAGACCAGACGGTAGACGACCAGTAGGTGGTCTCAGAATAAGATATAAGGATGATGTTGAAGCAGATTTATCTAGAATTGAGGTACAACAATGAGAAATGGTAGCTTAAAATCGTGAAGAGCCACTCCGAGTTGTAAAGCCAGTCAAGAAGACGAAGATTTGTTAAGTTTATGTGCATATATTTTGTAGTAATACGTTGTTTTTCTACTTTTGATACTTGATATTTAATTAGTTCTTCTTGATGTTTTGACTATGACTGCGGCATACATTATTAAACGTAATACAGCAACGATCCAATCACGGCCTATAAATTTCGAAACAATTTCGTTTAAATCTTTATATAACTAAATTAGAACAGTTACATACATTTTTAACATGACTCATCTCGATTTGTTGTAAACTAGTTCACATTCCTAATCGATGACATGTTGGAAATACCCGTGAATCTTTTGAATATATATTGACTTACGTCGCATAGCAGGGTTGTAGGTAAGTAGGTGGATTACTCGAACTCGTAGAAATACTACGACAACTTTGGCAAATAACATAAGAAATGTACTCGTAAACTTTATATTCTTTCAGAATACTGATCAAAACAACAGAGGTGTTTTACTTGAAACTTTCATTTTATGCTTCTACTCGATTTAGCATTCTGAAAAGATAATATTAAAAAGAATTTGCTTGTATCCCACATTGATAGTAATTGTATACAATATTAAAGTAAAGCTTCTATGCTGTCGCTGTATTACTTTTTTCTCTATAGTAAAATGCTGAGAAGGCATCACGGGTAGCATCACAAAATAACGGGTGTTGAGATCTATTCACTACTCTCCAATTCGTTTCTAGTCATAATATATTTACTTAAAGCAGGTTTAAATTAAAAACTGCGTGATAAATATCTAACACAATACAGATATAAAATGAGAAGTAAAAAATTAATCGAATACTTATCAATGAAAGATTCGGTTCGTTAAAATTGTCAAAATTTAAGAGTCATAAATATTATCCAAATAATAACAATATTGAATTACCCCTTTAAATTTTTATGACACCTGTTTTAAAATAATTTCATATAAATATAATTATTATTTTTAAAGGTCTTATTTAGTTTATATAATATTTAAATTTACTCTCAAATAATATTTGTTTATGTTTTATTATTAATTTATTATTTCGTATGAATTTGACAGGTTTGCTAGAAGTCAACTACGTACGCTTTGTCAATATGTTAGCAGGTAACGGTACATGCAAGCATAATAATATGTTTAATCATCTTATTAAAATATATTTTGTTTTAACTATAAATAATAAATAAATCAGGGATATAGGATCAAATCTGGCTACATCCATCGTGCATGATTTAACAGGAAGTAAAGAAACACTCTCATTTTTGATGGCAATAGCTAACATTTGAAAATTACTGTTTAAACATTTAAATAAAAAAATACTTTTTATTATTGGTAATACATTCAGCATACAAAAAAAGCAAAAAAGGCGCCAAATTGATAAAAACTATTGGACGTAACCTGTTTTGATCCCAAGCGGTGGACATGGCAATGTTTGATCCTAACTTCATGGGACTTGATCAAGTTTGATCCAAACCTAATCTCACCGCCCGGACTCAATACAATGTGTCAAAGTACATATTTTGAACATTATTGTTACTAGCTTCGCTTGTGTCTTGTATCATGTATCACTAGTATCACGTGTGTCTCTTCAGCTTTTCAACTATTTAGGTACAAAAGCTATGCTGTTTTTATTTATTTATTTAGGTACGAATATCTATAATCTTACAGGCTAACAGTATAAATATGAACCAACACAACTATAGGTAAAAGGTTATATTAAGAAAAAAATAAAACAATGGGAGTCAATCTGTACAATCATTACATATGTAATGCTATAGGCAAGAGAGAGCAGAAAGAGAAACAGAATTAGGTATATAGGTATATGAAGCTTCGTTTGCTGTATATAAACCACATTTGACTTGTAATAGAAGTATAGTAAATGAAGGATTGAATCAATATTTTGATGAAAATGTATATTTTTATTTTTATATATGTATGAAAGGAGTTGAATGCAAAAAAAAAAATTTACACATACTCTGCAGTAAAATTGATTGTTTTTTTTGGTGTTAATATAAAAATACAATGCAATATACTGTAACATAGTTCAATATAATAATACAATACAAATTAAAATGCAATATTCATAAGTATTTAAAAATGACAATATACATAACTTACTTAGGCATATGTTTAATTTACTATGATAATAATATAAATAAAATAAAAATATTGTTTCGTGATACAACTGTCAATTTATCTGACATTTCTTGAGATATTTACAAGTTTTAATTTATAATTTAACATGCCTAATGAGGCTCAAGACAAAGCTAAACAAAATGGAAAAATAATAATATTAATAAATATTAAATATATTTACAAAAGGAACATTTTTATTCTCGAGAGAGAAAATATATCTTCTGTTTCTCTCTTATCTATATCTTACATATTTAATGATTTTGCCGATTCACTTCCGTACAAATTTCCAACGTCGAACGCGCGTATAGAAGTATAACTTCAAAAATATTCTCCAACATTTTTGTTTCGATACAAATTATTACTTCTACATTACTATACCAACAAAAGCGGTGTCTCTTCTCTTGGTTCGCATTCCAATTCTTTAATGTCATTTTCGTTCACATTCTGAATTTCAGCAATGTTGATCACATCTACCTAGAAACATAATTGTTCCAGGACTTTCCAGTCGTTTCCAAAATACTTTGATAGCAGATTTTTAACGTCCCTTAGTTTTAATATCTTTACAGGTATGTTTTGTCTTATTTTCTGAGGAGCAATCATACTCATAATTTTAGATTTCCGACAAACATTTTTATATTTTCCCGTTTGATTCTTCTCTCTTCGACTGAACCAACACATTTTCGATCCTCTTCGATCGTTTTAGATAGAATATTTTACACTGCGCAAACTGTACTTTTCACTGTCCGAGAGGTTTCAGTATTGTTTCGGCTTCCTTTTTGAAATCACACACGATGAAATCTTCGTCCACTTTTACAACAGTTGCCTGCTGTGAAATTATATCGATGTACTGATTTGGACCCAGTATTTTGTCTATTTTACGAAATTTCTGTTCGCTGTTTCCGAACACTCTATCTGCTAGAAGATAGGAGTGGCCAGTTACTAAAATCACCAGTTCTACTGTTTTAATAGAAGGATGTTTCAACAACCATTTGCAACACATCGTGATTATGGTGGAATTTTTATTCTGGCCTCCGCAGCCGTCTGAGATCAGTCTAGTGGTAGTTATATTGGCGAGATACATCTTGTTTAGGTGGTTATACAGTACAGATGCTATATTATTAAATTTTTTTGAGAAGTGTTCTCTGTCCAAACGTTTTCGAAAACGTTGTTTTTATTAAGTGACGTCTTTGAAGCTCCTTCCCCAATAGTAAAATTAAGAAGATATAATTGCCTGCTATGATAACACAATTGGTCTGGTACTTTACGAAGATTCATGTCTTTTTGGCAATCATAAGAAATTATTTTCACACCCTCTTGTTCTGTATTAAGCAGCGAATAGAATGCTTTTTCCCTCAGACTATGAACTCTTTTTTCTACTCTAAACTTATCCTTCTTCCTTTCATCTTTCTCTGTTTTTATTTTTTCTAGTAGTTCCAGACATGTAGGGCACATATCTGTATTAGGACTTCCAAATCCCAAATTGTATTCGGTGTTGAAAATATGTCTGAAGTAAGATTCTTTTGCCAGTGCTGAACATTTATTTTTATATAGTTGGTACAGTTTTCGGATATTTAGATCATCTGGCAAATATTTACGGATTAAACTTTGGCTTTGACAATAATGTGATTCTGAACACTGAAGTTTGCGAATAAATGCATGTACTGATGCCTTTTTATCCTTGAATAGATTGGCTTTACGGTCTCCTCCTCTTTTTTTCTTGTAAACTCTCCAATTTTAAAAGACTTTTGAACCAAATTTGAAACACGTCCCCTTTTCAAGCAAAGCACTACTAAAAATTTCTTCTTGCAAACACTTATAGATTATTTACCAACTTTAATATGATATTTTATGGTACACTGCTTGGTTGCTTTTAATTGAGTCTGATCTCTACTCGCAGGATTTAATGTCAAGTTCTTTGGTCGTTTTCTCTTAATCGGTAATATTTGACAGCATTTCAATATGACTGCACCTTGGTCATATCACTTTATTGCATTCAAAAACTTTAGTTTTATGATCACAACGTAGTTTTGTTTACAATGCGGGCAAACTCTTTGCAAAATGCCTAAAACAAAAGTATAAAAAATACAAAATTTATGTGGACGTAACAAAGTTTGTTTCCAAATAATTTTTTTTATTCAAAATAACTCTAGACTAAGCCAAATTAAATCCCAAACTGTTTTTTTAGTTAAAGGCTGTCTCGAAATGAAAATGTTAGCATCAAAATGTCAATTTCTAAAAATTGTGGACATAGATATTTTTCATACTGTACCCCTGAAATAATAAAATTACTTTATTCAGTTCAGTAAAAAAGGGTTCAGTATGTGGTCCTGTTGACTAGTGCTTCATGGTAACACGACTAAGGTCTCGTTTTATTGTTAAACAATTGGCACTCAGTGATCTATGTGGTTGCTTTATTACTCTACATTGGCCCCTAACGTGGGTCTTCTCGTTGATTTATGCAGGCTTCATTAAAAACGTTGGTCTGTCGTAGTATCAGCTAGGATTGTAGCCTTGTTCCATACCTTTAATGATTAGATGTAAACACTACGTCGGTAGTTGAGGTGTACCACCAAAAAGAGGGGACGAACAGGACAAATCCAATATAAAAAAACACTACAACAAAAAATCTTGTGTAAGCTGATATTAAGATGGATAATGTCTTGCCTTGCCATGAGGTTCCAAAAATTAATAGATATAAAGAAAAATAATTAATGGCAAAGACAATAAATAGATTAATATATTCTATTATGTTTATAAATGTAATCATTAAAACAAATTATTAAAGTGTTTTTAAAGTTTATTAAAAAGATTTATATGGCTCTCTAATAACAATATTATATTTTGTTTGGAAACTGAAATCTCAAAAACATACATAAATCAATTCAAATAAAATATTTCCGGATTCTAATTGAATCTTCTTCCTTCAGAGCTTTTTGTGAAATTGTTTTGAAGGCTGTTAAATATTTACCATTGTGTTATCCCAACCCAATCCAAATCCCAAATCATAGTCTCTATCAGTTATTCCGAAGAAGTTCTAAAAGCAGCGTCCTAGTCGAATGGTGGGGGGACGCTACAACAGGTTGAAGTCCACTTAAATCAGCGAAAGGAAAAGCAGAGACGGTTTTGCTTTTAAATCAGTCTAAATTATATTTATATAAGCGACTATTTATTACACTAAAAAATAAAGTATTATTTTTAAACATTTTTAAATGGTTTTGAACTAAATTATAATTAAAAAATAATTTTCACATATTTTTTATTAATATATTACTACAAGCTTTTATTCTAAATAAAATTTAGAATTTTGGTAATAACCAAAATTTTTGTTGGAGATACAGAATAGAGAAAACACAAAATTTATAAAAAGTAAACAAGAAACTAATTAACAATTAACATAATTAACAATTTGTTGCAAATTTAGAACAAAAATAGACACAATGTTCAAGACAAAGAAAAATGTCATATTTCACACATTTCTGTTGACACTTTCTGTCCTTTCTACGAGGATACACTACACATCTGGATGTTGTTCTGTTGTTTCTTGTTGGTAGGTCCTTGAGTGTCCTCCATCTGATGTCTGATGGTATTCCTTGATTGTTACTTCGTTTTTTAATATATGGTTTAATTATTGCCAAAACAAGATCTTTTAAAAAGAAATCTGTGTTTTAGTTTTTCAGTTGGCTTGTTATTTTGATAAATATTTAAACAATAAAATGTAATTTAGGTCCAATAAATAATATAACTTTAAAAAATAATTAATAAATGATGGATGTTCATGAATTGTGAAAAATAAAACAAGGGTTTATGCCAATTAACTTTTATTTTATTAAGGGTATGAAACATTAAAACAACAACAAGATTTATTTGTCAAACTTGATCCTATATGTTGCTGTTTTAACGTTTTGTACTTGCAATATACAATCAGGGCACTGAAACGAGGCATGTGTCAAACAAATAAATTTTTTGCACATCTGACAAAAATAACTTAGTCTTACTGTCTTTTAGTCTTACTGTCTTTAACGCAAAAACTACAACGTGTTTTATTATTTAAATTTTCGAGATTACCTCTTGGAATTTCACTTGAAGTTCCAGACTCTTGGTTGCGAATAGCTGGAGAGATAGTTTCCACCATGAAGCGACGCTTTCGATGCTTGTCCATTAGCTCTGCTGCCAAATTTAAATGAAAGGGTCCCTCTGGTTGTAAACCAACATATGGTTCTAGATTTAATGTATATCTAGTTTTTGCATCAACGCAAAGATTTTTAATCCATATTTGTTCGGTTTAGAAGTATACTGTTCAAAACCGCATCTTTCCCTAAATGCCTCAAGTTTTTCATCTATAGTGCTACTCGTTAATTGTGTACAATTTTTTACAAAACTTGTAAATAGTTGTCTTATAGGCACTTGGTTATCAATATCAATATACAATTTTGTGTCGTCCCGAGTTTCTAAATCATTAAATAAAGGTTGTCTTAACAAAAATAAAAAACCGTTGCTGCGACATGGTTAAGCAAAAAATTTCAACCCCGCATTTCGTTCCCATAACTCTTCTGTGCTTAACCGATTACTTTTCAAATACCCAGCTAAATACAGCAATCCTAGTAAAGCTCTTATTTCGATTACATCAGTATTTTTAGCAGAACGGGCTCTGTTATGCATCTCTTTCATTTGATCTATATATTTGTTCGTACTTTCAACAATAATGTTTAAAATATCTTCGGAAAAAAACAAATTCCAACAATTAATTATGGATTTGGCATTCTTGTCATATGCTTTTACACCCGGTAATTGAAAAACTTTATTAGATTGGCGAGTTCTTACCGTTTGCACCGGACAGTGTTTTTTCCAGACTGCTCCATCTTTGCCTATAAAAGTAGCAATCCGTGGAACTTTCGCTGGTATTACATCCACTTCGCAATCATCGCCATCACACTTTTGTTCAGTATCTGAATCTGAAAAATGTTTCTCTATGTTATTTACTTCATCCTCTAATTTAATGTCATCAAAATGTTGTTCTGTGTCAGTTTCTACTTCCTCAAGCAACTGAAGTAGACGACATAGCAATTGAAGTTCAAGAAAATATACAATATTACATGTTTACATAATAGAATACATAATATCAGCAAAACTACTCACCAATTGTAAAAGAAATTCCAAGAAATTAAAATAAAACAACAGTCACTTGAGTTGCTTAAGTGGTGGCGCTAAGTCTAATAAACTAAAATAGGCTATAAAAATAAAGATAAAAATCTGGCAAAAGTTCTCGGCTCGTCTACGACGCTTGGGTCTGATGGACTGAAAAAAAATGTCTATAACCTCAGATTTATTTGATTTGTGGTCAAACTTATGATGAAGTGAATAAGCTACTAACACTATTTTCTTTCTCTTCGGAATAAAGAACACTAGAAAATTGCCTGTTTATCAGCTCTGTTTTTGAAATTCGGAAAGATTGTCGGTATTTCCATCTTATTTTTACGAATAGTTCCAATAGATGTTAACCGATGTTCACGAAGCAAATGTTCCATTAGCGGTTTGCTGGTAAACCAGTTGTCGAATGTAAAAATCCAATACGGTTAGTACCACATATTGAATTTACAAGCCTGTTCACTACATTAAATGGTCGATTACTGAATTGAAAAGATACTTCAGGCTATCAGCCAACATATACCTCTAAATCTAAATTTAAAATGTAGAATATTTTGGAATTCACTAAGACAAATATTTTAATGCCCTATTTGGACGGCTTATTGTGGAATTGCCGAAAGGAACAACATCTCCGAAACGATTCTAATTTTTCGTCGATCGCCAAGTATCGTTTAGGAATAAATATTATTGACAATTGGATACAAATCAATTAAGTTTCATCATTATCTTTGGCTCTACAACCCTGTGTGGGTCTTGGCCTGTTAAAGAATTAGTCTCCATTCTCCCCTATCTTTTTCCCTGGCTTTCCAATTTCTGACCCCTAGATTTCTCAAGTCATCTTCGACTTGAGTTTTAAATCTAGATCTTGGCCTGCCTCTCTTCCTGGCTCCTATTGGCTCTTGATATAATACCTGTCTTTGGGGGTCTCCATTCTTTCAAGGTGTCCTAACCACCTTAGTCTATTAATTTTATTAGACCGGACGATGTTGCATTTTCAATGCATTGATACAACTCAAAATTGTAGCGCCTGCGCCATATCCCACTTTATGTACTCCTCCGTATATGTGCCTAAGTATTCTTCTTTCAAAGCGGCCTAACAGTACTTCGTCGCTTTTTACCATAGGCCATGTCTCTGACGCGTATGTCAGGACAGGTTTAATAAGAGTTTCATATAATTAGTGTCTTGGTTTTTCTGCTAATTCCTGCTGCACCCCCAGCAGGAAATGGGCAACTTGCAATGTTTTGCATTATTTTGATTATCAGAAAGTAGAGTAACTAAATTTTTTTGTCGTTTTCTAACCGATTTATTAAGACAGTTTTTTGCTCATTTCGTTTTCCCATTTCGTCTGACAAAAAACTAAGATTGACTTACTCTATCATCTTTAAACGTATTGTTGTCTTGAGGAGATTTTTCCGAAGACGATTGATTTTCCTGATTAAAAGTTCGAAGCTGACAATTTTCAACTAATTGAAGTTGGTTTTCTAAAATATCCCCACTGGAACGAAGGCTAACTTTCTGACTTTCATTTTCAGATTCTCTTTCTGATCTTAACTCTGATCCAGTTAATGTATCCTGCCAAAGCTTTAAGAAGGCTTTTTGTTTTTTTAAAAAAAGAGGTTAATCTTTGTTAATGGGTATATTTTATAAAAACCCTTAAAAAGGGCTACATCAAAAACACGAACGTTTTCGGAACAACAGTTCCATCATCAGGTTAAAAATACAGGTTACCATGCCTGAGCCACCAAAATATTAGGGTAAAAACCCTTTAAAATATATTGTGTTACCGAAGATAGTACATAATGTTGATAATATTATTTGATGTTTAATATTTTAATCAAATTTTACTTCAGGTAACATACACCCATGCTTTAAGTGAGTTCCAGTGTCCGGAGAGTAAACCTCTTCAAACGGACTTTAGCTGGTAACTATCATGTACAATCTTTGGTAACTTTATATATTTTAAAGGGTTAACACTAATATTTTGGTGGCTCAGGCATGGTAACCTGTATTTTTAACCTGATGATGGAACTGTTGTTCCAAAAACGTTCGTGTTTTTGATGTCGCCCTTTTAAGGGTTTTTATAAAATATACATATTTAGAAAGATTATCATCTTTTCTTTTTGATACGTGGTATACAGCCAGCTGCAGGAATTATTTTAATTGTGGATTTATTTTGTTTTTTCTCCCAACTACACATATTTCTATATGTCTAAAATTAATAATATAAGGATTAATTTTCAATATTCCTACCAATTCAATTACGTTTCTGTTAAAAAAAATCAAAATAAATTGTGGTAGTAAAAGTACTTACTAACTTTTTACACATAGAAATTTTAAAACTGAAAATACTTACTGTTGTTGATTGAATTGATTGAAGATGATATTGCCTTGTTAAAGTTTTCACCTAAATACCTATATCTTTGCTTTACTTAGACGCCTCTGTGAAATTTTTACCATTTCGAAGCAACCCACCGTTTAAAAACCACATCCTCGCACTCGTAATTTCAACAATCAGGAAATATAAAACGTTCACGCAAGAAAAATACCAGATATGTGTCAATGTTATCCTTTTAACATTATTTTTTCTTCGTTTACGGCCGTAAAAATGTCGATAACAATATGCCAAACACAGATTTGCTTCTTATTCCTTCGAGTTTTTCCCTCTTAAACTGTATCGATCGAGTTAGTGGGAAGCCCTTAAATCCTCTAGGGTTATGTATGCCACTGCGTGAGTGGAAACCGTGTTTTTCTCAAGTCCGTACCGCTGGGGGACTCGAGGGAACCAAATCCTATGCAACACTAACTTGGGCGGAAAAATCTTGTAAGTTGAATTAGATTTTTTAAATTCATTGTCTGAAATATTTATACAATAAGCGTTGAAGCAATGCCTTTCCCTCAAAATGTCTGGCATCGATTTTTATTTGAGTTTTATGTTTTCATGGAAAAAATAATTTTTGGCTGACAAAACACTAATATTATTTGGGTATTTATAAGATATTAAGAAACATTTAAAAACATCTTCTTGTTTTCGTTATACTTTACGATAAGACGATGGCAAACCAATTTCGACTGTCAATTGAATAAGCGTCAAAATGACGCAAAAGATAGACGCTGTTAAAAAAAAAAGATGAAACTAGAAGAGGTGGAAAATTATTAACAGAAACCTATAATTTACGTTACATTACATTAGGACATCGAGTTAGAATCTATGGATAAGCTTTGAGCATACTAACGTGTGTATTAAAAACGGCGTAGGTAGGCGTGGCTAACGATGATACCAATATGGCGGTGGGATCAGGGCCGGTCTCAATAATATTAAAACTACTATAAAAATATGACTAGTTATTCAGAAGATTTATTCATAATCTACAAATTGCAATACATTTTTAATAAACTATGATTTATTTATCCCGCGGTAAACACTAAAAACACGATATATTATACATAAAGATAAATTAATACAATCAAATACTATTAATTTATTCTCTGAAGTACGGGCCATTATTTTGTTTACATATTTGTATACTAACCTATAGAACGTTATTCCTGAAGATTTTTTATTAACATTGCTTCTGCTACTGCAACTACGTTGAGAACAAGAAACCATTATTATGCACTATCACAATATATTATTACAGTTTCTATAAAAGTATTATAAAACTAAAAATATTCGAAAACCAACAAACGTAAAAAAACATATACGATCTGTCAAAAGTGTCAAAACAATCTTAACAATATGGCCGAAATGAGGTCGTTTTTAGTCACGTGATGCCCTCTCCATATATTCTAACTCGATGCATTAGGAGTATCGATAGTTTTTCACCTTTAGACGTTACCTTATGAGCTTGTTGACTTTAGTCATATTCATCAATACGTAACGTCAATAATAAGACGTTTCCCGAATAAGACACCTTGGACGCTTTCATCACACATAAGTTAATTGGTAGATGTTATGTGTGTTATTTTAAGTAGTCTTCTTAAAATCCACACTTCGTGGTCTTCAATTATGTTTATTAATTTTACTTTTATTAACCACGTTTCTGCTTTATATAATAATATAGGCCAAACCAAACACTTCTTTTTCTTCTTACGGTGTCTATCTGTTCCATATGTTGACGATCAGTCTAGATATCCTAACTTTACTTGCAGCTATTCGAAATACTCCGGTTATAGACGTATTTAACCACTTCCTTAGATTTTAAAGCCAAGATATTCTTCTTCTCCCTGGCCCTCTCTCTCCATATACCTTGCCCTGAAGAATGAGTTGCAATAAGCCATATCTGGCGTGTACGTATCATTCTACGTACGACCTCAATATGAGTCACACGATCCATCCCATTTTTCTACTGACATACCGTCATCTTCGACTAGATCTGCAGAATCATAGCTTTCCGAGTCTGAACTTTCAAACTGTGTTACTTTGCCAGATGGTTCCATTTTTGGCTCGAGAAACTTCTGTTTTGATTTAATTTTTTTTCTCAGTTGATCTTGTTTCTTTTTCTTTTTTTGTTTATCTTTTATTGCTTGCTTAACTGTCTTCCTTTTTACAACAGCAATGTTCTGAGCTGAATGTAATACTTTTAAAACAGTCGTCAAACATCTCCTAACTTTACTTGCAGCTATTCGAAATAGTCCAGTTATAGACGTATTTAACCACTTCCTTAGATTTTGAAGCCAAGATATTCTTCTTCTCCCTGGTCCTCTCTCTCCATATACCTTGCCCTGAAGAATCAGTTGCAATAAGCCATATCTGGCGTGTACGTATCATTCTACGTACGACCTCAATATGAGTCACACGATCCATCCCATTCTTCTACTGACATACCGTCATCTTGGACTAGATCTGCAGAATCATAGCTTTCTGAGCTGAACTTTCAAACTGTGTCACTTTGCCAGATGGTTCCATTTTTGGATTGAGAAACTTCTGTTTTGATTAAAATTTTTTTCTCAGTTGATCTTGTTTCTTTTTCTTTTTTTGTTTATCTTTTATTGCTCGCTTAACTGTCTTCCTTTTTACAACAGCAATGTTATAAGCTGAATTTAATACTTTTGAAACAGTTGTTAAACATCTCTTAACGGTTACTTTCTGCGTGAGAGAAGGGACGGGTGCTATATGTTCTAGAAGTTTAGAAGGAGTCATTTTTGACGGTGTACGTCTACTAGAAGTACTGGGGATAATAGCAAGATCAAATTGAGTTCTTGGTACTGCACAGGAGACAGAAGAATCAACAGTGTCACTTGTTGGCACACTAGTTACAGCATTGTCGTGTTGGCCGATAGGTTCTGCATTGGAGGCAACAGGATCAACCTCGCTGGTTGCACTGGGCATGTAGCTTATTTATTTTGGCAATATCTTTAGAAAAAATTAATATGATTTTCTGCACTTGATCGTTGAGTGAAAGTTTAAAGGCAGATAAGGCATCGGACGAAAAGAGTTCTCTTTGCAGTAAAACTTACACCAATGACTCAACATCAGAAAGGCCAGAACAATTACACCCATAGCACAAAATGGAATCCGATGAAAAGTGGATACATGATGAAGAAGACATATACTTTATGTTACTATGTAAGAGTTTATATTATGATTAACTCTAGTGGGATAAATGTCGAAAGAACTAGAAAAACATATGAAAACAAGCAAAATTCCTTTCTGTGTGATCTCACCGTAACAACAGCATAAATCTTATCACTTAATACCTTTTTTATAAGAGGAAAGAATGTAAAGAAATTAATAAAGGTTATCAAACATCCCTAGTTTTGTAGATAGTTCCCAAGGTTTATAACAACCTTTTCATCTGAGTTTTTTCTCTATTAACGTCGTATATATAGTCTGTAATTATGGCTGCCAAATACCATACATTATAGCCTCGTTTATCAGGCTTCATGGGCATGTGTTGTTTGAGTGATGATCTTCTCTTGAACGCTATCATCGATTCATCAACAGAAAAGTAAGATGAGTGGTTATAAGTAGATTAGATTGAACTGTTTAGTTTTTTCACAAGTGGTCTTACCTTATGCAGTTTGTCATATGCAGGTTTTCCTTGAGGCACTGCATTTTTATTGTGGTTAAGATGAACATTTTCAATTAGTTTTTTGTATCTCTTAGATCCAAATACTTACGAAACTGCTAATACGCCTAAATACGGATTAGTGGACCAGTAATTGGAAAGCTGAAAAAGTGTATATAGTCCAATTATGATCAATAATCAAATCAGGGCCTTCACTTCCTCTAGATTTGTATCTTGCCAATTATTAGATGGGCCGGGTTGATTTGTCTTATTAGCACTTCTAGGTCTGCTTTGAATGAAGATGAGTCTAAAAACTATCGTATTAAGAATATCTAATCAAAAATTTTGGTAAAACAATCGATCTCTTTGTCTTCAATATTAAAATCATATGGAGAATTGGCATCTTTGGAAAAATCAAGTGCAAGGTTTTCAAAAAAAATCTGTGTTTGATCTCATTCCTCATGTATTGAGAAAAGATTCCAAATATTCACACCAGAATAATCTGAACAGTTTTGTTGCAAATTTTTAAGTTCTTCGAAAGCACCTTCATCTGCTTCTTCTTCTGAATCTTCCTCATTGTCAGGTAAAAAATATAAATAAGATAATGCAGTTTCAGCATCTCTGGGGTTATCAAGATCCCAATTTTCTAAAACAATATAATAAAAACGAGGATTCTTTAAGTGCCATCTCCGCGACGAAGGTTGGCAATCATCATGGCTATTCTGACCTTCGAGGCAGCTGCTCTAAACAATTGCCTTGAGCTGCAACCAAACCACTCTCTCAGGTTCTTCAACCAGGAAACGCGTCTTCTTCCTACGCTTCTCCTACTCTCTACTTATCTTTGAAATATGAGTCTCAAGATGTTGTATCTTTCGCCTCTTATCACATGTCCGAAATATTGCAATTAACTTTCTTTTATTGTATTTTCCCTTTCCCTCTCTCTGTCTATTCTCCTTAACACTTCTGTATTCGTGATTCTATCTACCCATGGAATCCTTAACAATCTTCTAAATGTCCACATTTCAAACGCCTTAAGTCGATTTATTGTATTCCGGTTTAATGTCCATGATTCAGCTCCATAGTAGAGTACACTGTATACATAGCATTTAACTAGCCTTATTCTGAGGGCCAATGTCAGATCTTTGCTGCATAAAATCTTTTTTATTTTCACGAAGTTGGCACGTGCTTTTTCAATTCTGACTCTAATTTCTGCAGTATAATCGTTATTTTCTGTGATTATCGTTCCCAAGTAAGTATATCTTTTTACTCTCTCAATCTGCTGGCCGCCTACCGTTAATATTTCGTTTGTATTGTTGTTCTTGCTAATTTTCATAAATTTGGTTTCTTTGATATTAAGAGAGAGTCCGTATTCTCCACTATATCTTAATATTTTGTTCATTATTCTTTCTAAGTCTTCCAAGTTGTCTGCTATTATGACTGTATCGTCGGCATGCCTAATGTTGTTAACTAAACTTCCGTTCACTTTTATGCCAACTGTATCGTTTACCAAAGCTTCTTGTATGATTTCTTCAGAATAAACATTAAACAATAACGGCGACAGTATGCAACCTTGCCTGACCCCTCTCTGTATCACCACTTCTTCTGACACTTCTCTTTCAATTGTCACATTTGATCGTTGGCTGTAGTATAAATTTGATATCAATGTTACATCCCTCACATCCAGATTCTTGTTTTTAAGTACTTCTATAAGTCAGTCATGTTTTACCTTATCGAATGCCTTGTTGTAGTCTATAAAGCATACATAAAGATCTCGATTTACATCCAAACATCTTTGTGTTGGCACGTTAAAAGAAAATAGTGCCTCTCTTGTGCCCATTCCATTCCATTCCATTCCGAAATTCAAATTGGCAATCACTAATATCTAGGATAGGCGTTGCGAGGCATATAACCCACTTACAAATATAGATTTAGCACACGTCAAATACGTCCTATTATCATTGTTTTTATATGAATATCTGTACAAAAGTCAAAAGAATAGAAAAATATTATTTGAATCCTTAACACTCACCTTAATTATTTCGTAAAAAAATATTCATTCACAACTAGAACATAACCGCTCAAAATAACCGTCAAAACAGCCTATATTCAAACATAAGTATCAATGGTAATGTAAATATCTCTACCTCAGCTGCAGAGTAATTTTTTCTAGGTTTATTGATGTCACTACTAGATGGTACTAGCCTCAAAGGTGGGAAAATCGATGTACACTGCATGTAGACGTGATATTATATGGTGTGAATTATACTAGCTTAAAAACAAAAAAATACACAATATAAATTAGTATATATTTTTGACACAATTTAATGCTTGAAGTTAGATACTAGGGGTAACTTTATTGGCTCCATTTTTTTAAAATTTACCTTCTTAAAATCCTCTTATTTTTAATGTTATCGTTAGTTAATACTTTTAGATTTTATTTTAAAGTCAAATGCTTTAAGAAGTTTAGTTTTTTAAGGATTTCTAATATTTACAAAGTAAATTCTTTGCCTTTGAGCAGATTACCGATTTTGCTGACGCGTAAGTATTCGTGACACAGAAAATCCCGCCTCAAACTGAAAAGTGCATACAAAAAGCAAAACTCAAAGCCCAAAATTGAATAGATAAACGATCTCCTTCTTTTCTTTGGGAAGTTTTCCTTTCTGTCCTGAATGAAAAGTCGAAAAATTGCGACGGCTGCCAAGCCGTACGACACACATCGGCGTCCGTCATCGTTTTTCAAAATTATTTTAGTCTCAATACTGCCATTTTCGTCAAATGCTTTACTATTTTGTACATTTAAAATAAGCGTGTATTATTTATTATTTTGTATAATAAAACAGAACATTTTGTGAGTTTTATTATTATTATTTTTTTTTTATTTAGAAATTACAGCCGAATCCACCATAATGTAGCGGCGGCTACAGAATTACAAAATTGTTTATAAAATGTTCCTATAGATTTTAAGAAATTTACAGTATGACTAGCTGAAAAATAAGTGCCTAATAAATTACTTAAACTGTTAGGTATTTTAAATGTAACACGAAAATTGGCAAAACTATGGCATTCAAATAATAAAAAATGGTTAACGGTAACTTGTATATTACATGTTTCACATATACGTGGATCACTTTTGGACAATAAATATGAATGGATAAGTCGTGTGTTGTCATGTGGATAGGTCGTGTGTGGATAAGCCAGTTGAAAGAGTTACGTCCTACAAATATTTAGGGGTTTGCTTCACTGATACTAATGACCAGACAAGAGAAATCAAGAGGCGAATAGAGATAGCGAGACAATCGTTTGTCAAAATGAAAAAGTTCCTATGCTGCCGGGACATAAATATAAAATTAAGAACGAGAATGTTAAGGTGCTATGTTTTCTCCGTTCTGCTGTACGGCATGGAAGCCTGGACACTGAAAAAGATAAACATCAAAAACATTAAGGCATTCGAGATGTGGTGTTACAGGAGAATGTGGAAAATACCATGGACAGAAAGATTAACAAATCAAGATGTTCTGCTGAAGATGGGGAAGGAATGCGAAGTCATAAAAACCATACAAACGAAAAAACTGGAATATCTGGGCCACATAATGAAAGGAGAAAAGTACTCTCTGCTTAGACTCATAATTCAAGGAAAAATCTCGGGAAAGAGAAATGTGGGACGTAGGAGGATTTCCTGGTTGCGAAATTTAAGGGAGTGGTATGAATGCAGTTCAATACAGTTGTTCAGAGCTGCAGCCAACAAAGTAAAGATTGCTGTGATGGTAGCCAACCTCCGATAGGAGACGGTACTGCAAGAAGAAGAAGTCGTGTGTCCAATTCGTAATCTTGTTATCATCAATTATTCTCTTCTGTTCCTAGTTGAGGGTTCCTAAGCTTCAGTGATGTTTGAGAAGATTTCCATTCGTTTTTCCACGGCTTTCCTCGGCTTTTTCTATATCGGCAAATTTAGTAATTTCACTCGCACACTGGTCCGCACTGTCGTTGCCTCCAATGCCAATGTGGGATGGAATCCATATAAATCTGATACTCCTAGAATTTTCTTAAGCCTGCATGAGTTTGAAGGGCGCTTAGTGAGTCATTTACTACTACTACTACTAAGGATTTCCACAGTTTTCACTGTCTTCCTTCACTCAACCGTTTTCTCCAATATTCCCTGTCATTCCAGTCTCCATCTCGCAGGGTTCTTTTCTCCATAGCCTCGTCGATTTCATCTCTGAATGACCCCTAGTGAGTCATTTAAGATAACAGAATTTTAGGAATATTATTAGAATTTATATGCATGATAGCTTTAAGCATTGCATAGAGCTCAGCAGAGAAAATCGAAAAGAAGTTTGGAAGACGAAATTGATATGTCTAGCTTGAAGTAACAAATGCAGCACCTACTCCTTTATCACACTTAGATGCATCTGTAAAGATTTTATAGCAATATTCGTAATGCTGACGGAGAATTAGATCTAGATTATTCCTAATCTCTGCGTGACTATTAATATGTTTGTCATATTGGGTTAGACCAGTATTTATATTTGAAGTATTAATTATCCAAGGTAAGGGGCTTTTAATATTGATTGGAAAGGTATTTGGGAATTCGATATTAAGACATCTTAGGTAACACCATACTCGCTTATAGTAAGGCTTATGTTTGGTACTATTGGTAAAGATGTATTAGTGAACGTATTATTAAATAGAGGTTTGTTTACATTTGAGGCTATTGACGTTGTGTGTGATAGTGTAAAGAAAATTCGGCGGTGATATAATGAAGGCCCCCCACTTTCAGAATATAAACTTTCCAGCGGTGAGGGTCAAAATGCGCCAAGAGAGAGTCTAAGAGCTGTGTTGTGAAGAGAGTCTAGCTGTTTTAACAATATGGGGGAAGCAGAGGCGTAAGCGATTGATCCATAATCAATTTTTGATCTAATTAGACTTCTGTAGATTGTAAGTAATTTAGAGAGATCAGAGCCCCAATATCTATTTGACAGTGTTTTCATTAGGTTAAGTTTCTTATGACAAGTCAAAACTAAGTGTCTAATATGTTCTTTCCAAGTAAGTTGATTATCAAACTGCATACCTAAAAATTTTACACATGATTTTAAAGACAGCGATGTATTGAAAAACTTGAGATTGAGATTATTTGAGAAGTTCTTTTTTGAGAATACCATACCAACGGTTTTTGTAACCAAGAATTAAAAACCAGTATCGCGAGACCACTTTTCGAGTTTTTGTAAGAAACTCTGCAAAATTGTTAAAGTTAAATTAATATATTTGCCTTTTGTCACTACAGCAAACCTTGCGTTCGAATTTCTGCAATATTTATATTTATTATACTGTATACTGCACTATAGCATTTACCATAGCTTTAGAGATGAGAAGGTTACATATATCATCTTAAATGGCATTATCTCCTAGAGTACGAGCAGGACCTATTAATCCTGGACTATATTATTTTGGGGAGTTCGCACGTTCTTTATAGGTTCATTTACCGCCTATTTTTGTTCTAATACTAGCTAAAAGGTATTGTAATAATAAATATAATATATTGGGGGGGGGGAAGACACCATCCTAATAGATTGGGGGTTAAGCGTGATAATTTAGAATTGAAGCTGTAAATAAATCGACTAAACCCCTCAAATGAAATGTCTCCACTCTGATAAGGCTGTCACCATTGTAGAAGACGTCTGTCTCAATATCCTTATCAAGGCCTCTACAATTCTTAGGGGATACTTATCCCTGCGAGCGGGGCAAGGCTTACTGGCTCCACTAGTCTGAACTGACTGGTTTCGCCCTCGCGGATTTACAAGAGGGTAGAGAAATTTTTGGTAAGAAGGGAATTAAGGACTTCTCGGTCTCAGGTCCTGCAAAGAGTGAGAGTGCAAATTCACAATGTATTAACTAGACTGTACACTACAAAATATCAGTTATGACCAAAATGTTCGATCAGGCGTGAAGGTAGACGAGAAGAGACAAGCAAGGAATTAAAGGTCAGACAATTTCCGTGCTATTAGATATACGTGGGGTTAGTATATAGAGATCTTAGTTACCTCTGCGTATCTAGGCTCTAGCTAGGGAATACGCCTCCAGTCTACCGGGATTTGAGATTCGTACCTTTGAATCTCCAGTTGCCGACACTTTATACGTCACACTATCCCGTCGAGTTAAATAGCGCGCTCACTCGGCGCCTCTCGCATGGGCCACCCTCAGGCGCTGAGTTCTTACTGTCTCACTGACCAACTTCTGTTTGTTTTTATGTATCGCCAACTCCGTACCTTAGATTCTTTATGTCACGTATTCCATGTGTTAAACTGGATCACGCTATGTAAAACTACTTACTCAGCTCAATTCTTCTCACTTGTTTAACAATTCTTACTTTGTATTAATTTCCAACAAGGTCTAAGTGTCGTAATTTTTTAAACATTCAGGCTTGTGTTAAACTGGGTCAATTGTTTTGTTTTTAATTTGAAATGTATAAGTTAAACTGTGTAGAATTTATTCTTTATTAATTTGGAATATATAATAATTACTTAAATAATTATTACTCTTTACTAGGCTAATTGTCCCTTAATTTTTCCTTCTTTACTTCCTTGCTGTTTACATTACATTGTCGATTTTTTCCTAAATAGTACTTTTTTCCGATTTCATCCTTATTCTCTTTGTCTAATTCTTCATCAATATTTTCATCATTAGGAAAAAATTGTTCATCACAATAAAAGAATACATTATTTTAACACACTTTATGTCTTGTGTGACACAAGGTGTCCTATCTTTGACTTTAAGTTCCAATACATGCGCATTGCTAAAAAACAAAACAGTTCATTATAAAATGTCGGACAGTAACGGTGGATTCTTGTCAGTCCAATAAAAAATTGTACTTAGATAGTAAAAAAATATATAAGTTACGTAAAATTATAAAAAGCTTCAAATCATGAATGTGTTGCTTGTGTCGCTTTCTAAAATTTGCAAAGCATCATCAGGTCAGTGGTACAAAGTAAATTAAATGCTGAAATTATAAAAAGCCGATATTAGGGTGCTGTCTTATAAAGATATAGATCAGAAAAGTTATAGTAATTATGCCGCTATACCTATAATTTAATATAACCGTCCTATACAGAAAGGTCAAAAAGGATGTTAGAAACAGCAGAGTTGAAAAATTGATGGTAAGACACTAGGGCACAGAGCTAGAAGAACATATACGACGTAGATGCAAGGTGGAGAACATCAAGAACTGGGTTAAAAAAAAGGGTTGAATAGAACCATCATAATAAGCCGACAACAAATAGAGTAAAAAAGACTGCAAGAGACGGTTCCCCAATAGGAAGACGATCAGTAGGAAGACCACGAAAACGATGAAACAACAACTTACTGGAAGCACATTGAAAAGCAGACAGGGTCATGTCTATATAAAAAGAAGAAGAAGAAGAAAACAAGTATAAAATATAAAGCAGTCCTATGGGATATAATACAAATAAAGTTTTATCATTTTTACTACCGTTTATTTTGTAAACTCATTCCTAAATATATATATATAAACTTTTAAATATCCTTCCTTTATTAATTTACCTCTCTTTAATCTTTTAGTAACATCTGTTTATTCATCTTATAATAAAATAATAATAATATAATTATTTTTAAGTCGATTTCTATAAAATTATATATTTATTATATTAAAATTAAAAAAACTTATAATATAATCAAAATTAAACGACCAAACATTTAACAATACCGCACCCAGCCCTCTTTAGACGCCAATGGATCTTAGCTACCTCGTCGTCATTCTCAGACTTTCTTCGTTCTTTAGCTCAGAAACGAAAACGCTTTGAATACAAACGAGACAGGGAAATGTAAGCGAGAACTCGAAATCTCTAATGCAACTCTAGAATGATTTGCTCAATGCCGACTATGATATAAGCATTGCTTGAGAGCTATAAACGTCTTACTGAATGATTGTATATATAATAAAAATAAATTTATACATATTTATATGAACTTTAACGCTCACACTATTTTCCAGTAGTGGTTTGCTTAGTGGCTACGTATGTAGCCACCTACGTTAAGGTCAAAAGCAAATTTAATAATAATTGTTCGCAAATAAATTCTATTAGTAACACTAACAGTACGCTTAAACGTTTGTAGTCTATATTTTTAGCCACATTTACTCCACGTGCCTACAAAGTGATTTGTAAAAAAAGTGTCCTAATACGTGGCCACCTATTTCTTTATGAGCAATTCAGGTACGTGCTTTTAGTCGATTCAATTCCGTTGAAGAAAGAACAGTTGTTTTAAAGATAAAATGAAGTTTTAGTATTTTGTTTGTTGTACAGGGTCATTCTTCTTCTTCTTTTGGTGCCTGTCCTCTGTGGATGTTGGCAATCACGTTGGTCCATACAACTTTGTTGACAGCTGCTCTAAATAGATGTATGGTAGTCATTCTTGCCCACTGTCTGATGTTCTTCAACCACGATGTCCTTCTGCGCTCTTGAGATCTTTTGCCTTCTATCTTGCCTTGAGAAATCAGTTAATACTTCTCATTGCGCATCACATGCCCTAATTATGTCATCTTTCTGGTTTTCATGATACGCATAATTTCCTAATCTTTATTCATACGTTTGATCACGGTGTTGTTTCTAACATGATAAATATAGGAAATTCTGAGCATGTGGCGGTAGCACCACATTTCGAAGGCTTCTAGACAGGGTCATTGTCAAACATCAAATAAAGTAAGTTAAAAAAAGTGGTACAGTAAGAGGTACTGTATACTAGCTCGAAGCTGTATACTAAGTTTTCTGCATTTTTTACATGTCTTTTATGAAAACCAAAAAAAAATATTAACGAAAACTGAAAGTTTTAAATAAAGAAAATGATCGATAAGAGGAAAAAAAAAAGAGAGAGAAAGGACAATCATAAAAGATTTAGGACACAATAATTAAAAATCAAACTATTAAAAATTGAATTATGATTAAAACAAAAATATTCTCGAGAAAATAAACGCTTATGGGTCTGTAATTGTCAGTTTTTGAGAAATCACCTTTTTTGTAGATAGGTATTACTTTTGAGTATTTTAGTACTTCTGGAAATAATCCAGTTGATAGCATTAAATTAGTAAGATGAGTAAAAGGTGTTAAAACGATTTGGTAAGTTTCTTTTAAAATTTTGTTATTAATTTCGTGAACGTCCTTACAATTAAAATGATAAAGAGACTTTAATATTTGAGAGTCCTCTTCTTCCAAAATGGGACGAAAAAAAGAACTTCCTCGGAGAAGGATAATTTCTATAATTGAAGAGGACATCGACATTAATAGTAAGAGGATATGTAATTATATTCTCTGCAGTTATATCAAAAATTTGATTTATTTCGTCTGGTGGTAGATCAGATTGTAACGAACTGAATCTTGTGTTGGTTCTTTCGAAATTTACTATTTTCCAGCAGTCTCTAGGTTTATTATTGGAACTAGTAATAAAATTACAGTAAGCTGACTCTTTAGCAATTTGTAATTGCCAATTATATTCAAATTTTTGTTGTTTATATACCTTGAACAAATCGAGATCCTTACAAGTAGTTTCTGTATTCATATAACATAATTTTAAGCTGCCTATTGCGTACTATATTCCCAATGTCTATTTAGAATAACTCTCCATTAATATTAGTAAGGATGATCTATTAATGAGCTGGTCTTTGATGTAGGGATTTACGCGTTTGCGAATTAAAAATTGATTACTCGAAGCGAAACTTCCAACAACCATATTTAATTATATCTCGTAGTCTATGAAATATTCTAACTCCGACAGACAGGCTAGCCCGAAATGTTCTCTTCTAATATTGCGCAACGTCATGGGAGAAATAAGTTCCAGTAAAGTATTACTACAGCTTGATAGTCAGTAGCGTATCATATGTGTATAGACGAAACTGGTTGCCGTGTATTGAAACAATAATCAACAATATCATCGTAGAAATAGAGTAAACTCCAAGTGATTATTATCGGTGTTACCTCTAAACATATCTTAATTTTAAATAGTGCTATAGATTTTAAAAATTTACAAGTAATGAAGAAATTGGGGCTTAATATTTGGCGTAATAATATATAAAGGTATAGAAAAAAACATCTCTTCAATGCATGCATTTTTTCTAATGGTAAAAACGTCTTGACAATTTTTAAAAAAACATTTCAAATCACTAATGTGAGCCGATGGTGTTTCTTTTAGTCTTTCTTTCCTAGATGTGGCATCATCAAACCTGAAGCAATTTATCAAAACACTAAATCGTTTTCCGCTCCGAACTGTTCTAAAAATCTCTCTTCCAGTTCCATCTGCGGTAAACATGGCTGGCGTCAATAGCTTCATCATTAGATTTATAGATTGCGGTGTATATTTGTATCATAACTGGTATTTCAGTATTATCCGTATCTTTCAAATCTGTTCGTGCCACTACAGCAAACCTTGTTCGAATTTCTGCAATATTAATAATTGTATATTGTACTATAGTATTTTTCATAGCTTCAGAGATGAGAAGGTTCCATATATTTTATGGAGATTTTTTTATATCCTGGTAGGGTTATGACTATATTATGTTATGGAGTTCGCGCATTCTTTACAGTTACACTTACCGTCCAATTTTGTCGATCTTTCTCATTGTAACAAAAATATTTTATATGCCTACCTCAGGGTAAGAACATAGGGTATAAAATTGGGGACAAAAACTAAAGGGGTTGAGAAAGGGCAAGCAAAATAAATCGATACGTATGCGAACGGCACTCAGGGGTTAGCTGGAGAGCTGGGGTCGTGGGTAAGTAAATGACAGGGGGGTAGGATTGGGGCAGCTACACAAAAATGAAATAAAGGGGTACTTACATAAATCTCCTGGACGAAATGAATAAAATTGACAGACAAGAAATACCTCTAGCTATTTCAAATGGACGCCGTTTCGAGAAGACTTCCTGCTGGAGGAAAGAAGGGTTCTACTTTCCTAAAAAGTAAACACACAAAAAAGGTTAGGAGATTTTTCTAAACTAAAATAAACAAAATGGTTGGAGCAATAAATTAACATTTATTTGTGTCTCCAACAAACAGTTATCAAAAATACAGATTTCACAAGAAGCATACTAAATAACATAATAACAAAATTAACAAAAACTTACGTGCTCATCTGTTTACAAAGGAGATTGCTACAAAAATCTTCGAAATGGTTCCTAGGTTATTTATTAATATGGCCAACTTAGATTATTAAAAATAAAGGATATCCTTGTTAATGAAAATATCAAAATTTAACCTTATATATGGAATATCTTTTCTATATAATAATCAAATTAAAATTGTTTTACAACAAACAGCAGATTTAAGCCAAAATGTCATATGTCAACATTACATTGTAAGACAGAATAAATTATGACATTTTGTTGGCCACGCCTCTAACACAATAAAAAACTTATTACAAATTCTTTTATTTTAATGAAAGCAATTATCAATTATCAAAAATAATGTCTATTTAATTTGGAAAAATTAATATGTAAATTGTTTCCTTGATTCACAAACTTTGCCACTTAACTTTGAAAAAACTTGCTACTATCTCTGGGATTGGAGCTGCAAGGACAAAACTTTCTACTGGAACAAAAAGGAAACCATCTTCATATGCAGGAACGAAGATCTGACGTAGATGGGGTTGGATCAAGCAGGCCAACGACAACAAAGCTGGTGGGACATCCTATATAATCATTTTCCAAAATTTCTTCAGTTCCGGTGTACTGTACTACACAAATCTTATGATGATTACTCTGTTCTAAACTGCCATTATGCAAAGAGTATTATCACCTTAACCGGTCTTAAGACATAACACAAAAAAATTGAATCGAGTCCCGATTCAAAATCGCCCAAACATCTTTCTACTCTGAAATCTCTTGCTTGACTCCCCCTGCGTTAGATTTTACAAATTCAACCAAAATAATTCCCCTTGTGTCTCCGGAACCAGTTGTGCCTACAAACCTAAAACAAACATAATACCTTCGAACACTCGTTCGTAACAACCTTGAAATATTCCTAGCTTTATTACGTTTTAGAAAAATTGAATACCTGACTTGCAATATTTTTTCTAAGAACCTCTTCTTCAACCTGAATATTTGGGGACTCGAATGTAAACAAGTCGTTTTCAATGACAAAAACAACTGAATACAAAACTTGATATTAGGAATCTCAACTAAAAATGCCATAATATATTGATCATTTTAAAATTCCTTTTTAAGAGAAAAACGCAAATAAACAACTCAGGAGCGTACTACAAAACTTAAAACAGAATTTATATTATATAGATATTAAATATTAACAAATTTAAAACGCTACATCATAATAGTACTTTTTTCCAATTGCATCTTCATTCTCTTCGTCTAATTCTTCATCAATATTTTTATCATTTGAAAAGGATTGTTCATTATAATCACTTTCACTTGAAGGTCGATATTCATATTCTTTCTATTCACTTTATTAACGTTTACACGTACTTATTCTATTTTCCCGGTAGTCGCTGTACATTCTAAATTAATTTATGATTGTAGATAAAATACAGTATATGTATTTATTTTATTTTATTAATACTGCTTATTACACCATCTTAAATACCTTTTCTATGTCTACATATACATCTATTATCATCATAAATCAAACAGTTGTTTATGTTATGCTAATTGTTATACGATTTTTCCAATACAGAATATATTAACGTTTTTTACCTGAGACTCGAAATACAAAACCAACCTAAAAACGTAATATAGTAAGCAACTAACAATGTAATCTCTATTGTGTAATGTTCATAAAAGTGTTACGCATATAGCTGTGTATATTAATGCACGTTCATTGGAGACCTATGTATAGTACTGATCGTTCAGATAAAATTCAAGTTAAGCTGTCATCAATCAGGTGATATCTATATCAAGTAAGATACCTTTTATAATGTAGCCATACAGCCATACCTCTTTGTAAAGAGCAGATGTATGATTGGAGGGAGATCCATGTATAGAGTGACCAATCATAGGAGTTTAGTGTGTAGAAGTCAGAACCTTGTCGAATTATGAATATTGGTATATTGTAACGATCGGTCAGAGAAGATTATATAGTGGATGACTGTTGGTTTGATCATACTGTAAGAATGGTATACATTTCTATTCGTTTCATTTCCAGCGATAGCCGCTGCTGAATATGAATTGTTTCGGGATAGAGAGAGAGAGAGGCTTTTTTTCGATGAGTTCTGTACGTTAAGTGGAGATCTGTGTA
Source organism: Diabrotica undecimpunctata (assembly GCF_040954645.1). Taxonomy (NCBI): domain Eukaryota; kingdom Metazoa; phylum Arthropoda; class Insecta; order Coleoptera; family Chrysomelidae; genus Diabrotica; species Diabrotica undecimpunctata. The sequence goes on along the minus strand of NC_092809.1, from coordinate 2,751,247 downwards.
TAGTAGTACTCAATCAGAGAAGATTATATAGAGGATGTTTGTTGATTTGGTCATACTGTAAGAATGGTATACGTTCTTCGATTAATCATGTTCTATTTCTAGTAATGCTTCATGCGTGGTTGTACGATATATCGTTTTCAGCGTCACACCTCGCCTTTCGTACATTGTTTCAAACGAGAGAGAGAGAGAGAAGAAGCAATCGGCTGAAGGAGTGTCTTTTTATGATAATAGGTGCTAGATGGTTTGGGCATAGTTGAAGGATGTAGCCGACAGATAGCGATTTGTATGACGAGATCATGAACTGTAATAGACAAAATCTAATCAAACGTCAAAATAGGTCCAATAGCAGCAAAAATATGATAAAGCGCCGTTTTTCCGATGTTGTCATGTTTGTTTGTATCTCTGTTAGCCTCCGTGACTACTTCTCTTTCCTTCAACGTCTTTTGTGCTAAAATCCGATAAAAAGCAACGAAGATCCGATACACTGCCGTTTTGACAGTGCTGCAATAATTTTTTTGGTATAACATATTCGATATCTCCTCCTCTTTCCAACGAGCCCTCACTCGCAAAGATCGGACCAGTAGAAAAGAAAATACGGTATAGTGCCGTTTTGACAATGTCTTTGACTTTATTTTTTGTGTTAACGTATTCGATATCCCCTCCTCTTTCATTTAACAAGTAGTAATCTGTTAATGTTACAAGTAGTAATCTGACTAATATTAACAGAGATACGATATAGTTCCGTTTTGGAATTGTCTTTGCGTTTGTTTTTTGTCATACTCTAAACATATTCGTTACTACCTCCCCTTTCCATCGATACCTTACACGTTGTTGTATGTTGAGCCATTTAGACGTTACAAGCTTAGTGTCCTTTTGGCAATACGCCGTCATCTTTGATTTTTGTGTTAGCGTATTCGTTACTCCCTCTTCTGACGAGCCGTCGCACCTCCACCACAAAAAGATCAAAAAATTACCAGAATGGACCTTAGCGATTTCTTATGAGTATTAGAAAGATGAGTATAAGAAATAATTATTAAATACAATATTTATGTTCGGTATTGTTTATTTTTATCAGAACTTAATTTCCTATTTTAATATATCGCTCTAATTATTCCCGCCTAGCCATTACTTATTATTATTTTTTTTAAATTTTGTTATAAAAATAACACAGTTGACAAACACAAAGTTGCTTAAGCCATAAAGTACGTTCAACTGCCTTTTTACTATTTAATATGTACGTCCTTGGCATGTTTTGTCCCTATTTTAGTCCACGCCATGGCTGGCACCGTGCTAATATTTCCAGAAAGACCCAATTTAATTTAATTTGTTCGGCAATGATATGACATTAATGCACAAAGTTGCATGCAGAATACAGGCCAACAACAAGGCAACTCGTTTTACACCATATTGCACTCTGACACAATGTCCGAAAATACGTGTTTCTAGACAGAAGATGCCTTGCTAGAGATGCTACTGACATGTAAAATCTAAGAACTGTTTAACTCATTATATATTATTAAGGCTTCTTGGACAAATTCGAATGTAATTATAAGTTTGATTTGTTTCTATATTCCCTTTGTCCGATTCTTCTCAATCGGCGACGATAAAATAAAATGTTAAAGTCGTGGAGTAAAGTATAGTTTTATTGACAACTACTGTTGTCATTATTACACTCTAGTTGTTGTTGATGTAGAAATATTATAGGCTGCTATGCGTCCCAAACTAGTCCCGAAAATATATTTATAATCTCACTAAAATGCTACGATTTATCAATTAAGTGTGTGTGCCCTTTGCATAGAACAAAAACCTTTGACTTTTGAAAGCTGGCAAATATAATTTGAACCGAGGAAATGATTACAGACATTTCCTCAATAAAATATTAGGCACTAGTGTGCAGGACGTTAAACAAACTAATTAAGCTACTAATCGATATGTTTCATAATTATACACGGTGAAACTATACAAATTTAGAAAATTAAGATTAACGTGAGATTACAAATTAATGGACTAATTTGTGATTGAACAATTCTTAAATTATGTACGGAATACATGGTGCAAATATTCGCCGCGGTTTCGCTAGGTGACGCACATCCGAAAATTTAAATCTTCTACGACTCTGGCGCATAAATCATGCTGATTTTGACAGATTTTCTTTAGTTTCTTTTTTTTTTCGTTACATGATTCGCGATAAAAACTTGCTAATTCTAAGTTTTGGTCTTCCTCTGGCTCGTCTTTTCACTGGTCCTCTTCGGTCGAAAATTTTTCTGATCGTTGCATCTTCATCTCGCCTAATTACATGTCCCTTCCATCGAAGGCATGGTAATTTAATACATTTTACAACGTCAGGTTCCCCAAAACTTCTGCATAACTCCTTGTTTCGGTATAACTTTTTTGATGTTTATACTTTTACCAAAATTCAGGAACTGACAAACCAGTCTGATGAACCCTGTCTCTGCCCAGAATTCACACAGAAAGCGTTTGATATTTTACATATTTGCTTTAAGTCATTTTACTATATTTGTACTTTCTTAATTTCTTCTAGGGGGTATTTCTATTTTGACCAGTTAATACCGAGTTCTTCAAAGTATTCAACCTTTGATTCCGTTTTATTATTTTATTTTCGTCGGTGAGCATTTCTCAATTTTTGTCTCTCACGAAATTGTATACCCTTTAAAAAAAAGTTTTTTGAATTTTTTTTACACTTGATTACTACACGTTTAATACGTACAAAACGGTGAAAGAAATAACTGGAACATGTATATCAACTGCAAGTAGTTTACTTAATAAACAAGGAAATATTATAGTCAGTGAACAAGGCAGATTAGAGAGATGGAAAGAATATATTAATTTGTTTGATGAAGATAGAATAGAAATTCAAAGAGAAAATATATCGACTGGTCCAAATGTAACACTCGATGAAATGGAAAGAGATATAAAGGTATCAAAGGTATTCTAGGTGAAACTCCAAGCGAAATAATCAAACTACTCGACGATAAGTGTAAACATTCTCTTTTAAGCCTCATCAATAAAATATACGAAACAGGAGATAAACCAACAGACTGGCTAGTGTTAACATTTGTAATGATGCCGAAACAAATAAATGCCAAACAGTGTAGCAATCATTGCACTATCAGTCGGATGAGTCATGTACCGAAAATTTTCCTAAGAATACTGCACTCGAGAAATTACAACAAAATAGAAGTACAACTAAGTGAAACACAATTTGGTTTCAGAAACAACCTTGAAACCAGAGAAGCACTTTTCATTTTTCATCTCATGGTTCAAAGATGTCGGGATATCGAACAATCGGTATATATGTGTTTTTCGAAAAGGAATGTGACCAAGTAAACCATGACAAACTTATCGGTGTCTTTCAACAGATGGGAATTGATGACCGAGACCTCCATATTATCAAACATTTGTATTCGCATCAACGTGCAAACATACGAATTGGACACAACACGACTGAAGCAGTGGAAATACGACGTGAAGTGAGGTAAGAATGTATTTTATCGCCTCTACTTTTTAATATCTACTCCGAATTTATTTTCAAAGAAGCCTTAGTTCAAGGTACAGGCATTAAAATCAACGGAATTAATGTCAACAATCTCAGATATGCAGACGACATGGTACTTATTGCCTCCAATGAAGAAAATCTTCTTCTTCTTCTTTAGGTGTCGTCTTCTTAGCAAAGGTTGGCGATGACCTCTGCAAAGTCTTCCCTATTTTGGGCTTTCCTCATTCAAATTTGAAAGTCTAATCCTGTCCAATCTTTGATGTTGCGCAGCCAAGTCATTTGTGGTCTACCCGGGCCGCGTCTACCTTCTATTTTCCCTTCTATAATAAGCTGAAGGAAGTTATACCTGTCGTGTCTAAATATGTGTCCAAGATAAGACGTTTTACGCTTCTTGACAATTTCTGTGAGTTCACGTTCTCTATTCATACGCCTTAAAACTTCTTTATTTCTAACGCGGTTGGGTCATGGAATTTTCAGCATACGACGAAATACCCACATCTCAAAGCTCTCTAAACGTCGTAACGAGCTGACTGTTAACGTTTAAGCTTCCACGCCGTGTAATAGTACACTATATACATAACACTTTATTATGCGGTATCATAGGGACAAATCAAGATTACGGGTAGTGAGTAACTGTCGCATCTTTAAGAAGGTGTTTCTTGCCTGTTCTATTCTACATTTAACCTCTTGTTCTTGGTCTAAGGTTTCATGTATCCAACAGCCTAGATACTTAAACTTTTTCACTTGTTCAACTAGATTGTTGTTGACTAGTATGTTTATAACTGGTGTGTGTTTTTTTGAAATTACCATTGTTTTGGTTTTTTTACATTCACCTTGAGGCTATATAGTTCTCCTTTTCGCACTACTTTGGTTAACAGAATTTGTAGTTCTTCTTCACTGCCAACAATCAGTACTTATCATCGGCATACCTAATATTATTTACGATTTTTCCATTGGCTTTTATTAATTCTTGTGCTTCATCTAGAGCATGTGCAAAGATGTCCTCTGAGTACAAGTTGAATAATAATGGTGATAGTATACAACTTGTCTAACTCCTCTTTGGATGTTTATGGTTTCAGTATCACCCATTTCAGTTCTAACAGAGGCGTTTTGGTTCCAGTAAAGTTCACGTATTGTATTAATGTCGTTTGGATCCAGGTTCTTTTTTTACAAGCACAAGTTCTATAAAGCACAAGTAGACATCTTTTTGTTGATCCCGACACTTTTGCAATTTTATCATTATGTTTATTCTGTAGGTCTTCTATCTCTTCGCAAGTTTCTACAAGCCACTGTGCTTTTGCTTCCACTATCTTTTTTCTTATTAGTCTTTGTATTTTTTATATTTATTCCAGTCTTTGTTCTTGTATTGTCATCTCACATTCATCATTTCTAATACTTCATTAGTTATCCATGGCTTCTTGCCTCTTTAATTCGTGTATTTAAGGTGGTCTTCAGCTTTTAGAAATACAGTCTTAAGTTCTTTCCATATTTGGTTTAAGTCGTCGGATTCTTCTGGTAATCATTTACTTTTTGTCTGTTTTTAAGTTCTCGACATTCGTGGTTAAGTGGTTCGTGGTTAAGTTCAAAGAAGACCTGAAACGATTTATAAACAAGGTAACCGATGCATATGATGAATATGGGTTACGAACATCAGAGCGTATGGAAAAGAGTTAGAAAGAGTCCACAATATTACCTATTTGGGCGCAAACGTTAACGATAACTGGGATATAAATAAAGATATAAGAATACGCATTTAAAAAGCCAGAGCCGCTATAAATTAAAGAAAATTTTAATTACTAGAGATATTACGTTAAACCTTAAAATCAAATTAATACGCTGCTACATATTCACCACATTGCTGTATGGTAGAAGGCACAGGAAAACTGGACCCTTGCAGAGACATTAGTGAAAAAATTGAAGGCCTTTGAGATGTGTATTTATCGACGAGTATTGTGGATAACTTGGGTTGATCGAATAATAAATGAAATAGTTTTACATCAAATGAAAAAGAGCACAAAAATAACAAAAACGATAAAAATTCGAAAGTTACAATATTTCGCTCATGTAATGAGATATCCAGAGAGGTATAACCTTCTACACCTCATAATACAAGGTAAGATCGCCGGAAGCAGAGGCCCAGGCCGAAGAAGAACATCCTGGCTACGAAATCTCCGAGAATAGTATCAAGAGACCACCGCTAATTTATTTAGAGCCGCCGTAAACAAAGTTATTATTGAGCGTTATTAAGAAGCGCGTAATTTGAAAATTGTTCTGACTGTCTCATGGTGCACGCGTCTCAAGGTAGCCAACTCTTCCTACCAATTTTAATAATGTTGGACGACCTGATGAGCACATATTTTCAAGGTCATACCCGTTTGGAAAATCCAAAAACTCTATCTTACAATGAATATGAAAGAATTAAAACAATCGTTCTTGAGTCAATTCGAATGTACGTGAATCATTAAAAGCAACGATTTCGTCCAGTGCTATTCTGCATGCTGCACAAATTCTTATCTAATGGCATCCCGGTGCGAATTGTATACGTTAAAGCCGCTTCCGACAAAGTCAGAACTCAACAGCTCAGCCGTACGTGCATTTAGATGACACCAGGGACATTTGAAACATACACTAGGAACAGTAGGTAATGCTTCAAGTAAAAATTTTGAAACTAATGAAATACTTTGATAATTCAATTAGGGCGGTTCAACTGGAGGCAGCGTAATCAAATTATGTTCCGGAGTTTAACAAAGAGAAACAAATAAAGGTATGTGAATTGATAAAGGAAGGTTTTAAAAGAGTAGTTGATTTGTAGTCTTAAATTCCGGTTTTATTTAGAGAAAATAGTTTATGAACTGTAGAAAAAACTCAGTATTTAAAACTCTTAAAACATACACATTCACGTAAGGGTAATTCCACGTCAACTATGCAAAATTTGACAGGCGACATCTATCGATTTGACTTAAATTTTACAGGTTTATTCTATACTATAAAATATAATGATTAACCAAATTTCAACCTTCTAAACTGGCGGTATATTAGATAATTAAATTTGTTTCAGTATTTTATCACTTTTTCTTATATCCAATATCTTATTTTGGATGTAAACTTTTTTTAAACATGGAGAACCTAACGGTGCGTGTACGCACCATTGGCCAATACATAAAACATAATATTTTTTTTTGTATGAACCGATTCAAAACATTCGGGAAGGAGATGAATTTTACAGTTTTTGCATGAGTATATAGTAGGACCGTTGCATAACCTATATTTCTAACGTGCACTTGTATCGTGCCTTCTAATCACTTGTCTAATTGACCAGTGTTGTCAAATTTTATATCGTCAGGCAAATTATTATCTTTAGAGGGATATCCATAACATGAGTGAGCAGCCACTTCAGTCCTAAAAATTCCCACACCACGTTTAAATTGCATAAGTATTACATAAGTGATATGGTAGAAAAATACTTGATGCTCTTCCAGTTTGTCAACTACTAAAAGTAACTCTAAAATACCCTGCGCTCCCAAACTATTACCTGAATAATCCAAATTAGTATTATGTGTTCTACCATATAAGTAGCATTAGCCATCTCCATTCTACAAACTAGTTCTAATACGCGTGGTAGCACCTTTCTTGTTGAGACTCGACAACATCCATCCATCCAATGGCACTACAGCCCAAATCGGGCCTTGGCCTCCTTCAGCAGGCTTCTCCAATCACCTCGATTTACCGCATCCTCATCGACTTCGTCTTCCCATCTCTTTTCAGATCTTCCAACAGGTCTTTTTCCCTGCATTCTTGCATTTAGTAATTTTCTGGGGATTCTATACTCATGCATGCGGACCACGTGCCCTGCCCACCGTAATCTCTGCAGATCATGTCTGTGACTCAACAACATAATGAAACTAAATTACGAACTCGTTTGAAATCCAGTGACTAGAAATTCTCGGAAATAATTCTGAATAGTTCTTTGGATGTCCTTAACGAGTCGTTAAGGAGTCATTAATAATGACTTTATAATTACGGTTTTAAGGTAACTGATAATTAGAACCTTTTATCAAACTTTATAGAGTATCAATTATTAAACATGGTATTATAACAAACAAAGAGTTTGGTATCTATAAAACAATCTGTGTACAATCAAACTCCATTTATTATTTTAGTGAGTAATAGTGTTGTAATTAGTGCGATTTCAACTAATTTAATTTGTTTAATACTGCAAGTCCACTGATCGCCGTCTGATCATAGATATGTAATACTGGGGAACAGTTTGGTTTAACAATAAACATAAAGTAAACAAAAACCATGGTTATTAGTAAGAATGGCAAAGTCATTACAAGGATCCAGATAAAAAAATAAAGATACTGAGTAAGTGGACAAAATGAAATACTTAGGAGTCTGCATTATGGAAGATCTAAATCCGAAATCAGAAATTCGCTCAAAAATGGAGCTATCAAGAGCAGCCTTTTTGAAGATGAGGAAATTTCTGAGTAACCAAAGACACAATCTGCAAATCCGATATCGGATGGTAAAATGTAATATCCATTCTATTCTGCTTTATGGTGTCGAAGCCTGGTCTGTTAATGTTGACTTTATAAGAAAACTGATTAAGATGTGGCTTTTTAGTAGAATTTTGAAGATACCATGGACCGATCATATTACGAACGAAATGGTGTTACACAGAATAGGAAGAGACAGAGAACTTTTAATCACCATTAAAAGACGGAAGGCAGCAGATTTGGGGCACATACTTAGAAATGATAAGTATGAGTTAGATCAACACTCTAGCAAAAGCGGTTGGTCTTCAGTCAATACCCTAGTGCCGGTGGAGTTCCTAGATCAACCCTAGATCCTAGAACCAGATCAACACTCTGACGGAACTCCTGACGGTTAGCCTCCAATCAATACTCAGAGGTCCGGTGATGTTCTCACTAGATCAGAACTCTAGCAGAACTTAATTGTGTCTTGTGCCATACACTGTTTTATATCCACTTAGGCCTTCCATCGTTTCTAGCGCGCGTCGATGAAAAAGCTGGAGTGGTATTTATTTCACATTTAGTGAAATTTTTTGATTTTTTTTTTCATTGGGTTCCGCATTTTATTGCATTTTATTTAATTTCTGCACCAATATTATCTTCTTAAATGAGATTATCATCTAGGTCTTTATCATTAGTAATTCCATCAACTTTAGGATGATTACATGTCACTTCTACCTCACCTGCATTCTCTATATCTAAATCTTCCTTAAGATATGCAAGTAATTGCTTAGTAGTCAAAGGTCGTGTTAGTTGATACATCGTTTGTTCCAAATCTGGTACGAAATCCCGCTTTCTCTATTGGCTGATAGAAATCAAGTTTTTTCTCAAGACGATTCGTTACTACTCTTCTAAGGAGTCTGTATAGGTGACTAAGAAGACTTATAGGTCTGCAGTTTTCTAATTAATGGAGATATCCTTTTTTGTATAATAGAATTACCACATCATTGTGCCGTTTGTCGGGTATATTACTGTCCAAAAGGCATATGTTAAAAAGGTTTTTTATTTCCTTAGGAGGCAAGTACCTCCGATTTTGATTGCATCAGTAACTACACAATCTTTGCCTAGAGACTTGTTTTTAGCTTTTCTTAGGTCTAGTTTTATTTCGTTTATTGTGATTTCTGGTAGTAGTTTTGATCCTTGGTTGACAATGCCCTTTTTCCTTTTTAATATTTCTAGTACCTGATCTTCTCTGCTATTTGCTTTGTGTTGACTTGTGTACAGCAATTTGTAAAAGTCTTCAACTATTTTAAAGGTTTTATCTCTGTTGGTTGTAAGATGACCATCATCTGCCTTGTCTCCGTTCTTAGTCTTTTTTTTAATACTTTCATACTTCTATTGTTTTCAATGATACGTTCGATTTGTTCTTGGTTATATTTTTGAGTGTCTTGTTGAACAGCTTTGGATATTTCTTTATTTAATTTTTGTAGTTCGTCGGTTTTAGTTTCCGTCTCGCTTCTCATTTTTCTTCTTTTTTGTATTAGTTTGCATTAGCATAATCTTCTCTTCTTTTTGAGTTCTAGGACAGAATTTGGTTTGACTTTCCAGTATCAACTCAAGTAAATCAAGTACATGTGGTTATAAAAATAAAACAAACATGCTAAAATATCTGTGAGTACTTGTTAGAGTAATAAATATTATATCAATATGCAAGAAAAAAATAAAAATGAAAAGGGTGCTTAGACGCATCTTTGATTGTTAATGGGTAAATAAGGTCGATAACCTAGAAAAAAATACTAACAAAATATTAGAATTAGAAGAAAATTATAATTTTCATAGTAAAAACTTTTTACTAAAAAAATTTTTAATAGACTAAACCCAAATCCAAACGTACAAATTTTATTTTTTGTCATTCGCACAATTTCCTTTGCTATAAAACGTCCAAAGCGACGAATGCAACAATATCGAACTCAATACTGACTCTGATATTTCCATTTTTCTATTCGCATTTAAAGTGTCACACACAAATAGTTCAAAGTCAGCAGAAATAGTGTCGCTTGCAATAGACGTCGATTTCTCTAGAGGTTCGTTTTTCCAGATCACGATGCATCGTTTTGTATATAAAAAGTACCGCCTCGATAGTCACTACTAGGTGTAGCATTTCTGGATAAATTTCCTATTTGTCGACCTTTCATGATTGGTGACATTTAACATTCGATAGCAGGGGATCAGATATATTTATTATTTTTTAAAATCACATTTAAGGGAATTTTTTAACGGATTAATTTTATTGTTTGTATATTAAACTGAGTATTTTATAATCAAGCGCATATACAGGGTATTTTAATAATATGTGTAAATATTGTATCTGAAAATAATTTCAGGATGTATTTCCGTAAAATGGGGTGAATAGAAACAATTTTTAACTTTGAACATAAATATCGTAAAGTATTACGAGATGTAAGGAATTGAAAGCGCCCTTGGTTTATGGCCTTGCAGTCTAAAAAAATTAAAAAAAACTAAAACATGCTGTTTCTGTTCTCCCCATTAATTGTCCCATCGCTGTTATATTTCATTGCTAGCTTCAATGAGATCGGTTAGTTCTTCTTCTACTTTTACTTTTATAGTGTTGTTTTGGTAGATATCTTCGATCGTTTTGATTATTCCTAGAGTTATCTCTCTTGCGTACAGTAAGTGGATAACGTCTTTTAATTTGACTCGGTTAATGATATAAAGTCATCAAATGTATTTATGGTTTCTTTTTGACAGATTGCACAGTAAACTAAATTATAATAGTAAAAAAAATTAGTTTGACAAATTACCGTTACCTAACGATAGAACACACTTCTGGGGATATGTTCGCTACAATATAAAAAGGTTTTTTACTGTCCACTCGTATAGGTGCACGGCCGCCGCTAACGTATTGGCCGCCCGTGTGCAACTTAATATTTGGCGCCCCCCTTCCAACACTTTAGACATACACACTATTATTTAAAGAAATGTGCAGAAGATGAATATAACAATAATAATTTGTAAATAGATAAATACTTACTTGAACATTTAGACTAATCTCGATTATCCAACGTCCATATATTATCCTAATGTATATTCTAATATCCCATCCTAATATTCTAATTTAAACGTCCATTATCCTAATTTAATAACCATGATCCAACGTCCAGAATATGTATATCCTAATATCCTAATTTAAACGTCCATTTAATTAAAATAAACCGTGAATAGAAATATAAACACATAAAAAAACTAAAAACGCACTTTTCGGGCTTTCGTCTCAACTTCTTGGAAGCAAGTTGCTTCCATAAAGTCCTCGTAGACACACCGTCTCAGGACTTGCAACTTCAACGTGGAGTCATATGTCGCCATGTTACCTAATCCAACGGTAAATTTAACATCCTAATAATTTATAAGAAATACTTTCAAACAAATGTAACTAATTATTTGTTAACGGGTTTTTACCCATATATTTAGTGGCTACATTCATGTACTCCTAGACAACGATGATGGAATAATGGATTCCGAAAACGTTTTGTCTAACACAGCCCGTTTGGGTTTTTAAAAATATATACCTTTTACAAAGGATTTTAATAAAAATTTTTTTATTTGAATTTATTTTCGTTTTAAAAAAGTATTATCATCTGGGGACTGCTTTTGGCCGGCCCTATTGTTGGCTGCCCGTGTGCGATGCACACTTGGCACACATGGTAGCGGCGGCCCTGTATAGGTGTACACTCTCGTTTAAAATTAAACTTTTTTGGTAATGCAGATTTTTGTTACAACATTTTTTTACAGGTCGAAACGCAGTGTTCGGATCTGTTATGTAATTAGAGGTTATATTTTTCGATATCAACCACAAATGTCTTATTACTAATTCAAATAATAAATCATTTGTTTGTCGAATTGGTTGGACACAAGCAAAAATTTGAGTTTTGTTGTCCACACATTTTGGTGGACATAAACAATATTTTCAGTTTATGTAGATAAAGCCCGGCACCTAACCTATTAAGTGTAAAAAAAAACAAATTCAGTCCAAATTGGCCAACTTCTAAGTATCTAATTAAATTTTAAAACTGAAATGTGCTGCTTTCCCTTAGTGTGTTAAAATATTATACAGTTAAAAAATGTTTCTATAAATTTCCGCTGTATAAAAGAAGGTAGCATTTGGAAATAAACAGTTTTTTTATTATTTGGTTCTAAAATAAGAAACAAATAATCGAAAATTGATATGTTTTGAAAATATTGGAATTTCATTGCAATTTCCCAAACATATCCGTTTTGCGAGTTCTTTTATTTCCTTTAAGGTGTTATTTCCTTTACTGAAATGCTGTAACATTTGTTATAAGACAAATTGAAAAGACTGTAAAAGTAATTTTATTCTAGATCCGTTTTGAAAAAAATATTAAAATATTCCTTGTAACAGAATATTATTTTTTGCGTCAATTTTTTAAACTCAATACTGCAAAATTACTACAACTACCATAGAGCCATCGAGAAAAATGACAATTAAAATAGGCCATGAAATAAATTATGACCAATTTATATATACCATACACCACGTTTTGGAGTTATTCATCATAACAATTTTAATGCCATGTTTATCTGGTTTAGAAGCCAGATAAGTACGGAATGGATATCTATCCCTATATCCCATTGGCTATTCATCAATCGTACAAAATGGGAGTGGTGTATTATTTTATTTACAATTACATACCGTTGTGTCCCATATCTCTCTTATATAAACTAATTCTTCACTCGTTCGTCTCTCCTCTCGAGTTTGCTTGTCATCAAACCGTAACCAAGAAGCTACCAAGGGTTTAATCCGTTTCATTGACATATATAACGTTGCTCTATATAAAAACTATCCATATTGTTTCGACTGTAGTAAAGTTCCTCAACGTTAACATCTTCTTCTTTCTATGCCGTCCCCATTAACGGAGGTTGGTTTTAAAAGCTTCTCTGTCTTTTGCAACGTGGAATAATTCGTTTACAGTCATGTTTGTCCAGTCTCGAATATTTCGCAGCCATGACTTCCTCTTTCTACCTATTCACTTTTTGCCATCGACTCTACTCTGCATGATGACCTGCAGAAGACTATATTTATTATTTCTCATTATGTGTCCAAGGTATGCAGTCTTGCGTACTTTTATCGTTCTCAACAATTTTTTGTCTCGACGCATCCTTCTCAGCACTTCCTCATTGGTGACCCTGGCAGTCCATGGAATTCTCAACATTCTCCGGTATTTCCAAAGTTCAAAGGCTTCAATCTTCTTAACTATTTGCGCTTTTAGTGTCCATGTTTCTACCCCGTACAATAGTTGCGACCAGACGTAACATTCAACAAACCTCAGTCTCAGCGCAGTATTCAGATTTTTGTCACAGAACAATTGCTTGAATTTTAAAAACACTGCCCTTGCCATTTCTATTCGTACCCGGATCTCTTGGTCTGGATCTAATTCTGTATTGATGTAAGCTCCCAGATATTTATATTTTGTCACTCTCTCTATTTGCTGTCCACCAAGAGTTAGTTGTTCATTATTTATTGGACTCCTTGATACTATCATCAATTTGGTCTTATCTGTGTTGATGTCAAGTCCCATTTGAATGCATTCACTATTTATTGCATCTAGTAAAGTTTGTAGTTCTTCTATACTTTCCGCCATAATTACCGTGTTATCTGCAAATCTCATGGTGTTTATGATTTCTCCACCAATTCTTATTCCCTCTTTTCTTTCCCATAAGGCTTTTCTGAATATGACCTGTGAGTACACGTTGAAAGGCGTCGGAGACAAGACGCATCCTTGCCTAACCCCTCTCGCAATCGGTATATTATTTGTTTCTATATCGTTCACCTTTACTACTGCTTTCTGGTTCCAGTATTTAGCCTACATAAACTCAATGTCTTTTTTGTCTAAATAAGCTGAGTTAACATGAGCTGACTTATCTACTCAACAAAAAAGAGTAATCCTATAAAATCACGGATTTCAGTAATGTCGGTTCTACGGTGATATGATTGCTTGTTTTCCAAAAGCACATTTACCTGCTGTCAATTAAAAAAGGTAAACTAAAAGGTAAATTAAAAGGTACTTACCTTATCCCAGTTTTTCTCAAGATAATATGTGTAAAATATAGGCTTTTTATATAAAAATATAGCGCTATAAAAAAAGGGGCCTAAATGTTCTTTGTTCCAAAAGAAAGTGGTAATTGCTCTCAAATTTCCAACAAAGCAGTCATCAAGTAATCTGCATGTTTCGGTACTTTTTCTAAGAAATAAAAAATATGAAAGATACCTATAGTAAGAATTAGGTCTACAAAGAAATAAAATTCTAAAGTACCGTTACCTTCTCATAAAAGACTATATTGGCACCTCTCGTACTAAACAGATTACAATAATACCTACATAAAATATGAGATTCTGGGTCTACTTTCATATTTATATTTAGGGGGATTCTACAGTATTCACTGCCTTCCCTTGCTCAACCGTTTCCATCTCTCTCTGTTGTTCCATTCTCCATCGTTTAGTCCTCTCTTAGTCATGGCGTCGTCTACTTCGTTCCTCCAGGATTTTTGGGATCGTCCTCTTTTCCTCCTTCCTATGGGGCCCCATTCGGTTATTCTCTTTATCCATCTACTGTCGCTAGTTCTTCTTACATGTCCATGCCACTTTAGTCTTTTTTGTTCTATATATGTTAGTATGTCTGTTTCTATTGATGTTCTTTGCTTTATTTCGTCATTACTTCTCCTATCCATTCTTGTTACTCTGCAGCATCTTCGCAGACATTCCATCTCTGTTGCTACTATCTTACTGCTGTTTTTCTTGTTTATGATCCAATTTTCAGCCCCATATGTCATAATACTTCGCACTAATGTTTTATAAATCTGCGTTTTTGTCTTCGTATTTAGGTGTCTATCCCACCATACTGAGTTAAGTTGTCCGATTGCTATTCTTGTTTGTCCTAATCTTTGTGTAATTTCTTCCTCTGTTGTTGCCTTTTTCGTGATTATAAAAACCAGGTATTTGAATTTATCCTTTCCTTTGATTGTTACGTTGTGATCAATCTGTAGATCTTCTATGTCTTCTTCACTTGCAGATAGGTACTCTGTTTTCGCGAGGTTAATATCTAGACCAGCCTTGGTATATTCTTCTTGTAGTTTCTTCATCATGTAGCTGAGGTCGTCTTGGTCTTGTGCAATCACTACTTGATCATCTGAAAACTTAACGTATATAGGTATTCGTTCCGTACCGGTACTCCCATGCCTTCGCATTTTCTTTTCCATGTAGTCAAGGCTTTCTCTAAATATATTTTGAATAGGGTTGGAGACGTGGATCAACCCTGCAGGAGCCCTTTTGTTGTGGTGAAGTCTCCTATAATTCTTGTTCCCATTTTAATGGACACTTTATTTTCTTTATACAGAGCTTTTGTAGCTTCTATGAGTTCCGTGTGTATTTATAATCTGTACATTGCCTCCCATAGTTCTGACCTTGGTACAGAGTCATACGCCTTTCTCAGGTCCACAAATGCCAAGTGTCTACTTTCAAAACATCGTTATTAGTTTCGGCGAGGAGCAAAAGGAAAATTTTTGGACACGGCCATTGGCGTAGTTGCGGTAATTGCAAAGGGTCTTTAAAATTAATTTTAATATAATACTAATCTAATTATAAAAAAAAATGTTACAATATCTTATTTTAAGAGAATATTTTCCCGATCTGCTGCGATATCTGTTTACTCCAAGTTCACTGTAGTTGCTTTTGAATTTATTGGTCTCTAAGTTAGAAGTACAAATTTATTGACACATTAAGTTCTTAAAAATGTTTAAAATTCACTTAACTTTTCTCGGTCATGTTTAAGCAAATTTATTTCGGTCATGAACGCGATAACATCAAAATTCGAAGTTAAAACGGATATTCCTTAGCTAAGTACGTAGTTCCCCGTATAATTCTATCGGTGCTCAAACTCAATGTGAAACCTTTAATTCATTTATGTTTTCACGTTGTGACAGGTTGCACGCATATATGCAACACGCCATACCACTCTAGCCACTGCATCTAGAGGTAAATGCACCTGTTACAGCGGCAAAATTATAGTTATAAGAGGTAAATGTCCCCTAGGTTGACATGCATTAAGATTAGAACATTTTGTTCGACATGATGTTATAAAAATATCGAAATCTATAACATTTTATAAATAAATTATTATATATTTACAAATACTTTTAAGACATATATGAAGGGTACAGGGGAAGAACGATCATAGTCACAAAAAGTAGTAAAATTTTTCAGGGGAGCGTTTTTAAACTTTAAAGACTTGTGCAGAATGTTTGATTTTTTTATGCACTGTTTTTTTATTTTAAAATTAACTTTATCTTATTGAGATGCTATAACTCTAATACTAAACTTGTATCAGCATAGATTTCTTATTATACCTGGTGTAAAAAAACTACTGCATGGACAATGATCATTATTCCCCTGTAACTTGGAAGAATTTAAACAAAACAGCTGTTTGTTTAATTCATTCATGCCCACCGTATTTTATGTAATACGCGAGACACTGCTACATATTTCGCCATCTACTAGTCAGAAAAAAAAGTATAAATTAGCTGTTTCCCAATATAGGTTACAGACTAGATGATAGGTACTGTTTATCATAAAATGAGAAATTTATAACCGCTTGGCGGTGAAGAGTGATTAGTTTTGCTCCAAGTTTTCTTAGGTTATATTATAGTACTCCGTTTTCATTTTAGTGAGTTTGTATGACTTTCTTGGCTTATTTTGAAAAATCTTTTGTATTGTTCAACTAGAAAGGCTTCTAAATATCGAATAGTGATATACATAGTATTGAAATTTATACTGTGAGTATTTTGAAGATCTTTGATTCTTGTGTATGATATATAATACGCTGGGCACTTATGTTAGCTAATCAATATTGTTTCTGTTTTAGAAAAAAATGACGAAAAAGTATGATCCTAATAATCCCGAAGATGCAGAGGAATTGTTGAAAATATATGAGAGTTTAGAAGATGACGATACTTTGGCTAAGGAAATTGACCAGTGTGATGAAGTTCAACTCACGTTGTATTATCCAAATGATGGAAATGATTCTGACAGATACGATGCCGGAAGTGATGAGGAAGACCAGTTCAATTACATTTTTCGAAGTATTGGCCGAGGTACTCTATCTCAAAGCATGGATATTACAGCTGTTTCTCGAAAAAATATAGCAATTGAGAAAACAGTGATGTCAAATACAATTGTGACCAAAACTCACGAATCAGGTAAGAAAAGAAAAAGGGAGGTTGCAGAAATTTCACAAACTTCTGAAAACAGAAAAAAATCTATGAAAAGAATCGATCGTAAGTGGGAAGAAAAAGAACTAGAGAAGGAAGCCATAAATAATGTTTTCAAAAACAATATAGAACCCCATATACCAAATGAATGGAGACAACAAAATTTGAAGCCAATCAATGTGTTTAAATTATTCTTTGATAAAAAATTTATGGACTATGTTTGCAAAGAAACGGTAAAGTATGCTTCACAAAAATCCTGCCTTTTCTCTTTGTCCGTTGATGATTTATATAAATACTTTGGCATCCTTATTCTCTCTGGATACCATCCACTGCCTTCTAGAAGAGTGTATTGGGAATGTCGAGGGACTCTCACTCACATCTAGTAAGTAATACTATGAGTCGAAACAGATTTGAACAGATTCATAGATTTTTACACTTTAACGATAATACGTTGTATTATTGACCATCTAACCATTGACCTAATTGACCATCTAAATGAACGTTTTCATCATTACCTCCAGCCAGTGAACGAAAGTTTCTCAGTGGACGAAGCGATGGAGCCGTATTATGGGCATCATTCAATGAAGCAGTTTATCCGAGGAAAACCCATCCGTTACGGATATAAATTCTAGTGTGTTGCGACCAGTAAAGGTTACTTTGCAAAATTTCTTTCCGATACTGGAAGTGAAGATAAATTACAGGGCAACTCATTAGGAAGTTCCGTAACTGAAAAGCTGTGTATAGGGTTTTTACCACAAGAATCTGTTATCTATATATTGATAATTTTTTTACATTTTTACCTTTACTGACAAGGTTGAGAGATGAAAAGATACACTGTATCGGCACAATTAGAAAAGACAGAATTAAAAAAGCCCCACTCAAAGAAGTAAAAAAAGATATTCGTAGAACTTCCCACGCTCTATATAGCGAAGAACATCGGCTCACTCTTTTTCGTTGGAATGACAATAATAAAGTTACTATGGCAACTAATATTTCAACTCCAGAAATATTTACTATAGGAAACTGTAACAGATGGTCCAGAAAAGACAGAAAAATTATAGCGGTCCCTCAACCAAACGTTGTGCAAATGTATAACAAGGGAATGGGTGGTGTAGACTTATTCGATAAGCTAAGAGGTTTATATAGGATTTGAATTTGATCCAAAAAATGGTATTGGGCGATATTTAGATTTTGCTTGAATGGGGCAATAGTCAACCTGTGGCTTCTTTACTGCAACATTGAGGCAATTTCTTTATTAGAATTTTACAGACGAATTGTGGAGGCCCTGCTGATAGCTCCAGATATTCCAACACCACGTGGAGTACGTCCAAAATCTTCAAAACATGTTGCTGATGAAATTCGTTTGGATAATGTGGGTCATTTGGTGGACAAAATTAAAAAACAACGAAGGTGCGGCAAATGTGGCAAGTGTACCAAATATCGATGCATTAAATGTAATGTAGGACTTCATTCCGAGAAATGTTTTGTCAAATATCACACGTAAATATTTTAAAATAAAACATATCTAATGAAATATTGTGTCCTTCATTGCTCAGCGTATATCATACGTCAAAAAAAAGACATTTACAAAGAAAAAAAAACGTAAATTTTGCACATTTCTATTAAAAACAACCTCTCTTTATTTCATTCTAAAGTTTTGATTCAATTTTAATAAAAATTTAATTTTGGGCATTAATGGGTTAACGTAATTTAATTGTACATGAATTATTCTTATAATTTGGATGAATTATATTTTATTAACTTATTTTGTTTACAATACAAGAAACGTTTATAATAAAAAAAAAAAATTTTTTTTCGGGGAAGTCTCGTCTTTTTTGATCTGAAAAATAAATCTTGTTTAGTTATCTAATATAAATTCTAAATAATTTTCATGATAATAAAGTCTCTAAAGATATGTACCTACTAAATTTTTAAAGATAATCATCATCGTTGCCCTCTTCATCTTGCTGTTTGTAGGGAAGGCTATTGTAGAACTCTTGGGCTTCCAGTCTACAGAACTTCTTTAAGACCTGAAGGTTGCTGTACTTGAAGCTGGGTACAGGTATCGGCTCTGTATATGAAGATTGTGCTCCGTAGCGGCTATTTTGGCAGAAGTTTTCTTCTTCTTTACGTGCCATCTCCGCCACAAAGGTTAGCCATCATCACTGCTATTCTAACTTTTGACACTACAGCCCGAAAGAGTTTAGTTGAGCTGAATCCAAACCATTCTTTGAGGTTTTTCAGCCAGGACATTCTTCTTCTACCTATGCTGTGCTTTCCTTAAATCTTTCCCTGCATTATTAGTTTTAGGAATTGACATGACTCAGATATATTAATTTTCTTATTTTGGTGGAATCCAGTATCTCCCTGCTATTCCCTATTCTTCTTAGTACTTCTTCATTGGTTATTCTGTCTGTCCAGGAGATTCTCAGCATTCTTCGATATGTCCACATCTTAAATGCTTCCAATTTATTAAGACATTGCTTATTTAAAGTCCATTTCTCCACAATATACAATAGAACAGAAAATACATAACACTTAATTACTCGTTTTCTAAGATTAGGGCTGAGGTCTCTACAACATAATATTTGTTTCATATTATTGAATGCACTTCTAGCCCTTTCTATTCTAACTCTAATTTCTTTGGTATGACCGTTTGTTTCATTAATGTTTGCCCCTAAATAGTTATGAGTCTGAACTCGTTCTATCGTCTTATTATTTACGTGTAGATTAATGTATCTAATATTTTTCTTTGATAAAACCATGAACTTTGTTTTCTTTATGTTTAGTGACACACCAAATTCTTCACTCGCTGCAGCAACCTTTTTGATTTCTATTATTTAATTCAAAATTTCCCACTACGTTGCTTTAAGTTTGGCGTTCAGGTCACCCAACTTTAGTAAAAAACTGTTTTATTTCTCCAAATATTATAGTTGGTTTAATTATTCATTATTAATTAAAATAAAGTTATCTGTACTTAGTGATGGGCTCTGGTCGTCTCAAATTTTCACAGCGATTTTTCATGCAAATTGTCATATATTAAAGCAAAAGAGAAAAATAAAAAAATTATACTAGTGACAGACCGAGATTCAAACAGGGGATATCGCTTTAATTCTAAGAAACATCAACATAGATATAATATATCTATTTTGATATATTATATCACATCTAATTTAGAATCAATAGGATATTCTTAACAATAAAAATCTATTTTAGAAATCCTGTGAAAATAACGGAATATTCTACAAAATTTCATGATAGCACTGTCAAAGTAACTGTACTTTGACAGTGCATACTTTTACAGTGAGAGTACTTTCGCCAAAGTACTCTCACTGTAAAAAAATGTTTTCCATCTTTATAGTTTTAACTATTTCGCCAAGCAACGTAATGGCAGTTTAATTCGCCTCCTATTAAAAAAAAATCGGTTGCCTGTAAAGTCGGTTTTACGGGCGAAGATTTTACGTGACAACGTCTTTTTCTCGGTAAAATATTTATTGATATGAATATTATTAAATTGCACAATAGTTGTTTGCAGTTGAAACGCGCTGTTTCTTCTCAATCGACTGAATTACGATTGATTGCAGAGTGATTTAAACTAATAATTTACTTAACACTACCAACATTTGTCAATAGTATGACATAACCTATAAACTCAGTTTCTCAACTTTTGTGTCAATCTAACAATTAATCAATCAATCATAGTTTACGATAATGAAATATTAGTGTACAATTATTTACCTTTATTGTTGTAGTTGTTGTAAATGACGAATCTAAGCACTCCACATTTTCACTACAGACACAGCTGACGATACTTTAACCACACGTGTGAACTTGTATTATGACGCTTTCTCGGTTTTCCAACGCCAAGAACGCTCGAGAAAGACAGAGACACAAGCACGCACCGATTCAACGCGCCTAATTCTCTAGTGCTGCGCGCGCAGCGGACCGATCATGTTTGAGTGGGAGAGAGACGCAAGGCATTCGCCGGTCCGGCGGGCCTCTCTCTCGTTCGGTGACTCATCGTAACAGACGTGAGCGGGCGTTATACTTTTTCATAAGTGACTCCGAGCCACAACCTAATTTAAGACGTTGTCACGTCAAAACGAGCATTTAATGTTTAATATAATAAATGTAGAAAGCTTCATAAAATACTAATGTTTCATAATAAGTACATTTTATATCGTATAATCAATTATCTTATATTGATGACACAACAAAATACAAAATAAATGATATTTCATGTTGAAAATAATATTTAATGCGCCACTGGCGGTAGTCAATGACACTTTCGAATATTTCGTTTTTCTGGAAATATTTAATCAAATGAAACGAAGCGCTCAATGGAATGTGACGTCTATTTCTTTGAGTTGTCACTTAGAATAGAGCGGTTCTCTACGAATCTGG
The DNA here is from genome assembly GCF_040954645.1 of Diabrotica undecimpunctata. Lineage (NCBI taxonomy): Eukaryota > Metazoa > Arthropoda > Insecta > Coleoptera > Chrysomelidae > Diabrotica > Diabrotica undecimpunctata. Next base: position 2,729,554 of record NC_092809.1, on the reverse strand, counting down.
ATCCGCCAGCAATACTTTTTTGCTGGAAATATGGCTTTGTGTTAAATATCTATTTTTAGTCGAGGACAGAGAAAAGCCCTTCAGAAACGATACAGTACACTTAGACGGCTTGTGTACATATCCTTGTGTAACATTTTCTATATAGGGACGACTGGGATTTACCACCTGCTTTACAAAATGCTGACATTATAGAGGGCACGAATAAAAGGATTTGATCGAGAGGTGTTCGGGGAAACGTCGTTTCCAGTAAATATTTTAGGTACAAAAAAACAAGTAGTTGCATAAAATTTCTCGTTACACTCAACTACCATAAATTAATGTATTTATATATATATATATATATATATATATATATATATATATATATATATATATATATATATATATATATATCGAGAAAAGGAGTACGACCGTCAATCCAAAATAAACTAAGGTACACTCGAAGAGTGGTGGGTTTATCGGTCAAAGTGGAGAAATAAAAGACAAAGAAGGTGGCTACTTCATCTATTTATTGAAGACGTTTCGCTTTCTGCTCAGAAAGCATCATCAGTTCATCTAAAAAGAACAATATAAAACCAAACATCCATAGAGAAGTTACAATAAAAGTGTATTACCTTACAAAGACATGTAGCAGTCAAAGATGTTAAAAATATGAAAAAGCTTACGGAACTGGACATTTAGAGTAAAGTTGTATAAATCAATTAATTGAAACTTAGTATAGTTTGCAATTTAACAAAATTAGCACAGCAAAAGAACATGTGATAAACATACATGTATATAAAAAAGTTAATATAAAAACTTAAGTAAAAAACATTAAGATTTATTTTAAAGTGTAAAGAACTAGAAAGATCATGAGAAAGCACTTCCAACAATTTATTAAATCAATTAGATTTTAAATTTAACTTTAGGTAACATTATAAGTTATTTAAATTAATTTAGTATAAAGATAAAATGAAGTTACCAGTCTTGAGCTTACTGAGTCTCGCCGATAAATGAATTTACAGGTTTAACACCCACGCAAACACGTGAATAAAGGTGGCCTTGAGGTCAGAGTAACAAGAACAGCAAGGCGAAATACCAACCTCTATGTAATAGGGCGGTGTATTCAAAAAAAAGTTATAAATTTGGTTGACCACTTGTCGTTAAGAAATCAAACAATGAAAGGAAAAGGTGGTTAAGATCACCATTCATCCTACAGTGATTAATTTGTCAACAAAGAACAAAGTATGAAAGTCAAACAAAATATCATATATTAAAATATGACGTCACTGGTTAGCCAGTCAACAGGTGAAGATTAATACAACTTCCACAGTCCAAAGGTTCAAATCATTTCGGACCGTAATGAAAAAGATTCTATGAATCAAATTTCAGTTTAAAATTTTAACAACTAAGTTCATCAAAAAGAACAATTACTTAATTATGTAAAAGTGATATTGACAAATAGTTAATAAAATGTAAGTTGATAAATCTAAGTTTAAGAAAGAATAATTTATTTTATTTTATTTTTATTTAAATTTATTATATGAAAAAATGATGAGAAAAAACCCATTATGGGACAAAGTTTGAGTAAACAACATATCAGGCCTAATTCTGCAAAATTAATGCATGGTAAATTTGGCTCAAATTACTAATGTCGGTTCTCTTATTAAGGGTATTAGGGTGTTTTAAAATTGAACACATTTCTAAAAACTGTCTTTTAACGAGATTACGTTCAGTGCCAAGAATTTTAACTTTATTAAAGTTTACTTCGTGCTTAGTGCTAATAGCATGTTGGGCAAGAGCACAAGTATGTTTAGATAAATTAATACCACTGCGGTGTGTCGTAAGACGTCCTCTCAGTGATCTCCCTGTCTGACCGATGTAACATGAGTCACACTCAGCACAAGGTATATGATATATTACATTAACTTGTTCCAGAAGGGACAGAGGTGTTTTAGTTTTAGAAAACAAATTCCTGACAGTCTTAGCATTCTTAATAGCAATTTTAACCGGTACGTTGTTAAGTTTATACAGTTTAACCAGTTTCTCAGTAACTTGAGGAAAATAAGGTAACGATGAGTAATGGGTAGTTGGATTCCCAAGTACAGTATTAGGCAGAACAGTGTTGTTAATTGAATTATTTGATATTATTCTAAGTTGGTCACCATTGGGTATGTCATTTAAAGAAGAACCATAGCTTTGAACGAAAAGGTATTTATTAATAAGGGAGGATGGATAGGAATTCTCAATCAGAATATTCTTAAGTAATTGTAGGGATTCCCTTCGATTAATCGGATGTGTCAGTCTATTTAGCCTGCAGCTTAAAGCTTTAATAAGGTTTAATTTGTATTTAAAGGGATGACAAGAGTGGTAGTTGAGAAACCTATTAGAGGCCATTGGTTTCCTGTACCAACTTGTAGTAAGGGTGTTATCTCCCATTCTAATGACACGCATGTCTAAGAAGGGAATACTACTCACAGTTCACTGTTGAACTGGAGGACTCCAACACAAATAGTACAAATAGTACCTCAGTTGCATGATAAAGAAACTACAAGAAGAATATACCAAGGCTGGCCTCGGATATTAACCTCGCCAAAACAGAGTACCTATCTACAAGTAAAAGACACAGAAGATAGACAGATTAATGACAACGTAACAATCAAAGGAAAGGATAAATTCAAATACTTGGGGTTTATAATCACGAAAAAGGCAACAACAGAGGAAGACATTAATCAAATATTAGGACAAACAAGAACAGCAATCCGACAACTTAACTCAGTATGGTGGGATAGACACCTAAATTCTTAGTCTTGGCCCATTATCACTGATTCCCCATTTGTGCAACTTTGACATGATATTGAATCTATAAATCATGTCATGCGCCTTGGTAATATTAAAGAATACTGTTAGGTTCTCTTGATGAGTTGAAAAATCTTTATGTATCTTTGACTCTAGAATTAATAACAAAAAACGGTCTGTTCAAAGCAAAAAAATCATTCTTTTATAAGTTGTTTAAAAATTGTTAAATAAATAATAATAAATTAATAAATAAATAGAAAAAAATCATTAATATTTATATTTTACAATAAAAATTACCACAAATAAAAAATTGGAAAAAAAATTGTTATTACCACCAAATTTTGAGGACCACATTTTGAAAGGTTGTCTCTTTCAAATTTGTCGCAGTAAAATATGTTCTTCAAATGATGCTAATTCGATATCTTAATTCTTATAAACAAAGCTGCTGTCAATTCAAAAAAAAGGAACTAACTTCGTTCCAAGTTTTCTTTAGACAACATTTTCTTTTTTAGAATTTGTATAAAATACAAGCTTTTGAAATATAAAGAAAAAATTTTCTATATACCAACAGTTAAACAGTGTTGGCTAGACCAATAGTTAAACAGTTATTATAATTGTTTTTAAGAAAAAAATCAACATGATTTTTTAAAATAATTTTGCACTATTTAAAATCAGTTTTTTGTTCAATTTTTTTTTATAACATTGTTATAATGAGTCTTTTTCTTTTATGAGATATTTATAGAATTACTGTAACTTTATTATTTTCTGACTTACATTATTGCAAATAAATTTAATTTGGGATAAATAAATTGAATAACTTTTAAACTATTTGCCTAATCGCTTTAAAATTTTGGTCATGCGATAAGCACCACACAAAACAAAAATGCATTTTTTTTTATTAAGTGGTAAACAAAATACAAGGAATTCAAAAAGAATCAGCCTTTAAAATCTTAAGGAACGGTTTGACACTAGCTAATTATTAATAAATAAAAAAAGATTAAAATTACTCAATTCCCAAAGTTATTTTTAGCTTATAAATTTCACTGTACTTCCATCAAATATTTTCACACAAAAAACTCCCACATTATTAATTAAAAACAATCAGACGATGATAATTTAGATTTTTTATCCCTTTTGCCCTCGAGAAAAACTGGTAATTTGTATTTGCAAATACAAAACCAACGATTTGTAATGAAAAATAAATAGACCTGTGATAATTAACTAATCTTAAAAACAAACACAAACCACTTTAGTAATTATAGCTTGGGGATGGAGGTTCCTAAATAAAATATTTGGCGTCAGAAAGCAACTTTAAATTTTTAAAAGTTTGGAATGTCATTTTATGATGCTTATTTTTCTATTTTTAAAAAAAATCAATTTAAAGATAATTAGCTAATGTTATTTTATAATTGTTTTAAAGCACAGATATATAAAAACTAATCTAAAATTTTTAAAAACAATGATAACTACACCATATTTTGAACAGAAAGAGTATTAAGTTTTTAACGGAAGAGCTTATTCTGATCAAATAAAAATACAATCCACGTATATCAAAATAAAATTCCATATGGGTTGCACAGTTTTTTTTCTACTCAAACTAAAAAAAAATGAAAACAAATTTCCCAATACATAAGAAAAATAGAAAAAAATCCAATTTCACTAAAGCAAAATGGGAAAAATTCGCTAAAGCATTAGATCAAGAAGCTTCCCAGCTAGAACCGTGCTCTGATTCATACGATAAATTTGTACAAATCGTAAAACTAATATAACAAGAAAATATATCCCTAGAGGTTGCCGAACCGAATATATAGCGGGGCTAAATAAAGAATCTAAACCCCTACTTAAAAGATACGAGCAGCTATATGAAGATGATGACTTTTCGGAAGCAACAATACAGGCCGGAGAGGAAGTGCTACATGCGATATCCGCCAACAGAACGGACAGGTGGTGCAAGATGGTCACGAGTCTAGACATGAAAAAAAAACAGCAGACGAGCTTGGAAATTAATTCGGAATTTTGGCAACAATCCTGTCATGCCGGCACTTAATCTGACAAAAGTCACACCCGATCAGGTAGCCCATCGTCTCTTGACAAATGGTAACACGACATCAAGGAAGAACAAAGTTAGAGTACAACGAAATATCGATGAAGAAGAAGATGTTCTAGGTACCTCCTTTTGTCTGGAGGAGATAAGAGGATCAACTTTCTTCTTTTTGGGGATATACGACACTAAGGTACATGTATCGCTAAAGGCGAACATACTTGATTTTAAAGGACGAGATCCTTGAAGTAACTCAGGGGGCAGTTCCCTTTTGTTTTTTCTAATGGTCCCCACAACAGTCAATCCAAATTATTTTTTTAAACCATCTATTAAAGGAATGCTAATGAACCAATTATCTAGAGTAATGTTGCGCCCAGAATTTATTATTGGGGCACACATTATTTTTACATTTAATTTTTACACTATTAAATGTGGAAATAAAGCCTACAATCCATTTAAGACGACAAAAGGACTTCTACAAGGCTGTGCTACGTCCCCTACTCTGTTTAAAATATTCTTGGAAAAGACACTCAAACCATGGAGGAGAAAGTGCGAAGGAATGGGCATACCAGTAAGAGACGAATATCTATACACCTTAAGTTTTGCCGACGATCAAGTAGTCATCGCACAAGATGAAGAAGATCTCAGCTTTATGCTCAGAAAACTAGAAGAAGAATATAAAAACAACGGAATGGAAATAAACTTAGAGAAAACCGAATACCTAACAACAGAAAACAAGGATATGAGAAACCTAGAGATAGACGAGGGAAGACAAATAAATGGAACAGATAAATTCAAGTATTTAGGAACCATAATATCGAACCAGGGAACAACAGAAGAAGATATAAACAACAGACTGAGACAAACAAGAAACTGTATAAGACAACTAAACTCAGTGTTGTGGGATAAGAACATTACGATAAAGACAAAAAAGAGAATATATAACACCCTGACAAGAAGTATCCTGACATATGGGTCCGAAAACTGGACAATAAACAAGAGAAATAGAGGTAGAATAAGAGCAGTAGAAATGGAGTTCCTGAGAAGAAGCTGTAGACTTACAAAAAGAGACAGAATTGAAAACGCAGAGATTAAGCGGAGAATGGGAGTGCAATCAGACATAATCGACTATATAGAGGAGAAGAGACTATCCTGGTACGGCCACGTCAGAAGAGCGGACAGAGGACGCTGGATAAACAAAATCACAGAATGGAGCCCGATTGGAAGAAGAAAGAGAGGAAGACCCCGAAGGTCATTCAGAGATGAAATCGACGAGGCTATGGAGAAAAGAACCCTGCGAGATGGAGACTGGAATGACAGGGAAAATTGGAGAAAACGGTTGAGTGAAGGAAGACAGTGAAAACTGTGGAAATCCTTAGTAGTAGTACATTATTTTTACAACTTCTTTCGGGAAATTGTCTACAGTAAATGAGCCATCTGGTTGACGACCCACATAAACCTCCATATTTATGGTATAATACATTTTAGCATCACACAAACTAAAAATTTTGAGCCCATACTTTGAGGGTTTGCTTGGAATATATTGTATCCAAGGGCAATTCCCTAAAAATCCAGGAAGCATTTCATCGCATGTTAAATTTTGCGAAGAGTTATATCCCGATTTACACTTTTCTACGAATTTGTCAAAAAATACTGGGATGGCGGCCATCTTATCCAGTCTCCTACGTTCTTCACGATCGACCTTATCATCAAATCTAATGCATCTTAGAAGAAACCGAAATAGGGATAAAGACATAACTAGTCTAAATATTTCGATACCTTCGCCATTAGTTTGCCAGATATCTTCTGTATTCAGGTGATGGGCGTTATATGTCCCTGCCAAATATAAAAGGCCTATAAGAGCGCGAATTTCAGATGGGTTTGTAAACTTTGCATCCCTCTCCCCAGAGAAATTGCTTGTTATGCTTTCAATGTATTTATTAGTGGATTCTACAATTACGTAAATCATGTCCTCATCAATGAAATAACTCCATATTTCATAAATGTCTTTTAACTTTTTCGTAAATCTATTAGGCATAGGTGATTGTTTTACTAAATTAGGCTTGCTCATACGTACCCTTTTGTTTTTTCTTTGATGCTTTCTCCACACTGTATCATCTTTTCCCCTAAAAACACTTTCTTCTTTCTTGTACATTATTCAGTAAAACTTCTCCTATTTCCTCTAAATCCTGTTCTTGTTCGCTTTTCGAATCTTCCGACCTCTCATAAATAACTTCCGGATTTACTTCATTCTTGTCATCGTCGTCGTCATAGTCTATATCAAGCGGTTCTTCTTCCATGAGGGCTTGAAGTCTCCTTTGTTCCTTCTCATAGTCCATTCTAAAAATAAAGCCAAACAAGTTATATATAAAAGTTTGCTGGAGCTTAAAATTTAAAAAAAATAATATTTGATTCTCAATAATAGAACAAAGAAAATTATGAAATATCGTAATAGTAATTTGCTGCAAAGTAATTTAAAATTTGATGACTAATTACATAGTAAAAGAAAGAGAGGCATATTCAAAAGGTTACTAAACAATAAGACAAAAGTATGATAGTATATTATTTAAAAAAAACTAGCGTTTATAGATACCTTAAGGTGATAAGAAACAAAATAAAACGATAAATAAAAATAAATAAAAACTTTTTAGCTGACTAGACGCGCGCTTAAATTATGACCTTTGTGCTGTATCTCCTAATCAACAAACGTCCCGCTACTCTGATTTAGTACTGAGGCTCCTTGTATCGAATGAGTAAGCTACTGAAGGTCGTGGTTGCCAAATGTAATTTTTTTCCGAAATATTAGCAATTTTTAATACGTGCGGTCTTTTTGACCATGTAGCGACTAGTTAAGGGTTAATAATTAACTCACTTATACTTAAACGTAAGTTAATACGATGTAAATCTATATGTCACATGTAAATAACGACCAGTAGTTAATGCGACTAAAGTTATAAATAAAAGCAAAAAGATTCTTCTTTTAGTAATTTTATAAAAAAGCGTGTTTCTTATAATGTCAACTAAATTCAATTTTCCTAAATCCCTAAACAGTGTGTAAAATAGCTGTTCTAGATATTGATTATCATTAATATTATAAAGAATGTCAACACATAGATAATAAAGACATAAAAGATCCCCCCTTTCATAGTCCTGTCATAACCAAATGGCTTTTTTTAGTGTGTAAAGCACCTCTGAGAGTAACATATTGACGAGAGGATATGGGCTAATAAATTTATAAAGCAATGCACCAGGAGGCGAGTAGGGTGGTGCGTTGGCAACAGCTGAGGGCAGCAACGAGCACAGTCATAGCATATAGTGCGGCGGTAGTAGTAAGGTGGGTCGGCCGCCCCTTATCGTGCAGCCTAGGCTGGCTTGCGTGTGCGTATCGCACCGATGTGATTGATCTTGGCGCGGTGTATTTCTCGCTGGCTGTTGCCAATATATTTGAATACATTAAATGTCGTTAGAATGAAACGTTACATGTATTAGGAAAACTAATGGATATGCCATAGTCAACAACTATAATATGAGGAATACACATAATTGAGTCTCCAACACGCACCATAGCGTTTAAACAGGGTGGCGCTAATAAATAATTTAAAAGCGAACGTGAAAGGATAAGACTGAAAATGAATAATTTTTACAAAACATAAATCGGACACTTGAACGGCAGTAATAATTTATGTGATTATTCTCAATTTAAAGTTGAATTCTAAATGTACCACAGAAGTTGTTTACTTAAATAATATTTATGTTTGTACTGGTTCAAAAATTAATAAAATTAAATACTGGAACACTGAAACTATTGTCTTCATTTTCAAAACAAGTTAATTTCTGGAGAGAGACCTAATATAATAAAACCAGAAAAATTGGAAGTTAACCCTTTACTGGATGAATTATTGCATGAAATAAAAAATACTTTTATGTATTGTGATTTTTATTAAGGCATATAAAAGACATTGGTACATTTAAATAAGTGTTTAGTCCTATATAATAATATTGTCTATATAGAGGTAAAACTCACTAAGGTGGAATTCACACCAAGGCAATGGGCAACAGGCAATACGCGATACACTACATGCGATATACAATATCTTATCGTGCTTTTGTTCTCATCGAACCAATATTTTCATTCGATAATTATACCAAATGTCCGTCGTGAACAACGTCGTAATTTCTTATTACATATTACGACGAATACGATTAAAACCAAACAAAAAGAAACGTCGATGTTGGGTGCGACCTTTTCATGTGAGAAGTTTAGTTCATTTAGTTCATGTGGTTGCTACAGAACTGAGTTTGGACCTTGAAACATTTAAAAGTTTCTACAGGATGAATAAAGAGAATTTCTCAGTTTTGCTCAGACTTTTTTCTCCGATTATCTTCAAGAACGATACGAATTACAGATTAGCAGTAAGCCTCTAGGAACGTCTGCTAATTACTTTGAGGTAAGTGTAGTTTGGCAAACAATAGGTTCTAATGACTGGATAAGAAAACTTTTATATCTAACTAAAACCAAAAGTATTCTAGTACAAAAATACGATTACAACATGATTTCAAAAGAAAGAAGAATTAGTTTATTATTGCATGTTCCAAGTAGCAAGATATTCAGCTGCCGATACATTAGAAGAGTCGTCGTGACTCCACTGGGAAGATGCCGACGAAGAAGTGGGGCCTGCAAATTGCAGATTTTGTTCTCCTTCCTGCTCCGCCAATATGTTGTCGATTAACTCTAACACTGATCTCTTAAACCTCCGTTTTCTCCTGGAATCCATTTGCATAACATCTGGCAGCAGGCTCTGTAGGAATTCCAAGTCTGCACTGATGGGTTTTTCTGCGTTAGTTTGCCGTTTCATATATTCTATAAAAGATTTATCCGCCTCATCTGACAAAGTAGAAGTCACAGATGCTGCGCGATTCTTTTTCTTTAGTGTATGAACAAAATGTTTAGGACGCAGAGGTAATTTTTGTCTTTCTGCGTGTTCAACAGCACTACCTTTACAGTCTTGTGTATCAGGGGGTCTTCATTGTCTTCTTCTATGACGGTTGAATCTGTATTATTGGTACTCGTATTAGTTTCTGTCAGTTCTATGGGAGGTTCTGCTACGTCGTTATCATTGTCTCTACTCGGTGAGGGTAGATTACCAGACTGTGGCCTCGACTTTAAAAATGAAAAAAAAATGACATTACATCGTGTAAATAATATTTCTTCTTTTTGGCTTCAGATCCTGACGGTAGCTTGTTTTGAGCTCGTTTCAGTGCAGTCCGCAGATTCTTCCATTTTTCTTTGCATTCAATAACTAAAAATAAATACTATGTATTACACATACTTATTTATATTTGCACTGTGAGATATATGATACAACTAAAAAAAATATTGTTTCAGGTATTTGGCAACAAGCAGCAATTTTGCAGCATTATCACTTGCATTTTTTGAGGATGCAGTACCATTAGCAACATCATCCACGAAACAACTGCTGCTATTTTTAAATTTTACAACCTCAATACATGCCAGCTCCAGATGAGACAAAATGGACATCTATAGCAAATAGATACAATGAACTCTGGAATATACCAAACTGCATAGGCGCCATCGACGGAAAGCATATCCGAATAAAGAAATTCCGTAACACAGGATCGCAAAATTACAATTACAAAGATTTTTTTCTGTAAATAAGTAATTCATACTCGTCACAATAATTCAGCCCGATGTTGCGTCAACTGCTGGACATAGTCCTCCATAAAATTACTCCATTCCTTTATCATCATGCAGAGACTAATTAACTTTTGTATTTCAGGTGCCGAGGGAGGATGTTGTAAAGGCAAGAGTTAAAAGACAACGAAGTACATTAACAATCGTTCCGTATTCATCAAGCAGTGACAGTGATTTTTCTTCTGATGACATAGATATGGACCCCTGTGTCAGACCACCGAATTTACCTCTTTCTCCGACACCAGATATTTCTGATTTATCCGACTCCGCTGAAGCTACAGAAATGAATACCAAAACATGTACATTAATTATGTACGTTTGTTGATTGTACAAATTGCAGATAAAAATGCTCAATAAATTTTAATGAAGAGAATAGGAAGACATTGTGTCAATCATATTGATCTCTCAACGATTTTAAGAGGCGAACAGATTTTATAATAAAAAATGTTACACCAGTTAAACCAAAACGTTTAAAAAATAATGTTAACAACAAAACGGTTTCAAGATTGTACTTCCTTGAAAGTCCCTTGGGACGGCACAGAGTATGCGCCAAGTTTTTTGAGAGAACTCTTTGGATTTGTAATGGTCCCATAAACATGGCCTTACAAGGAACCAATTTAGCGGGTTGTTTTTTCAGTGAAGATAAAAGGGGTCACAAAATTCCTGTAAACGCTACTAATGAAGAGTCTATCCAGTTGGTAAAAAAACATATTGAGTCATTCCCTGCTGTAGAGTCGCATTCTACAATGGCCACCAGTCAAAGACTGTATTTAGACTCTAAATTATCAATTAAAAAAATGTACCATCTCTATCTCGAAAGTCTTGCTGAAAATCAAAAGCCAGTCAGCCATTGGGAATACGGGCAAATTTTTGGCAATGACTATAATTACTCTTTTTTTCTACCTAAAAAGGGTCAATGTGCAGCATGCAGTAAATATAACATGGCAGATGCAACAAAAAAAATTAAATTTAGAACTTGAATATTCAATGCACATAATAAGGAAGAATGAATGCCATCAAGCAAAAAATACAGACAAAAAGTTATCTCAAAATGACAAGACATTTAAAACAGCAACATTCGACCTTCAAAGTGTACATAGTTATGTGGAGTGAGACTCTATGCATTCGGCGATAGAGTATTCTAAAAAAAACCGAACAGCTTTTATCATGAACGATTGGCTGGAAATATTTAAGTTAGCATGGCAGAAAAGATTACAGAAGGAGCCGCAGTACGAGAACTTAAATATACAGATTTCTATGATCTAAATAATTTGGCACGAACAATAATAAAAAATAGAACGAAATATGAAGACGGCTGCACAGTATCCTGGCTGAAAATTAAATGCTTCAAATTTGTAAAAGAACATGCCGATGTAATTTTTTTTAGGTATGACCAGTCATCGCCGTATAAAAAAATAATTATTTCTTGTGGTTCAGGAAGAAGAAGTAGTCGGGATATTTCAGACAGAAATATCCCGACATATACAGAAAACCGTTATCAAAAGTAAAATCTTTTGATCAGAAATGGATGGATGACTTTCTTATTAGAGTTGCACCACCAACTGCGAACCCTCAAAAATCCAACTACATAGATTCAATCACATCTGACAAAAATCATTTTCTATTAAAACCTTTCACTTTGAATGAACTAATTTTCGCTATAACTTATCGTAACGATAATGGTCCAGGATATAATCATATCAAATACTTTATGATTATTAACCTTCCAGAACTAGCAAAACATTTTCTATTAGACCTTTTAAATCGTATCATTCAAGACAATTCTGATCTGGTTTTAAAAAAAATCGTTGTTATTCCGATTCTAAAGCCTGCAAAATATCCAAATAAAGCCAAATTTTATCGACCCATGTCTCTCTTTTCGCGTGTATTTAAAACTTTGAAACGGATAATAAAACATAGACTAGAATAGTGGGTCCATACCAAAAAATAATACTAAACAATCAGTTTGGTGAGGATACAAACGGGGACGTGGAACTTTAGATGCTCTAGCTACACTTGTAACGGACATACAAAGTAACTTTTCTAGAAATAACTATTTGCCTACCTTATCTCTAGATATAGAAAGTGCTTATGGCAGTGTGTGTTTACCTCGATTAAAAGACAAGATGATCAATCAATTTCAAATACCCACAAATCTGGCACAAACTATAATTAATTTCTACACTAATAGATGCTTATACTTTAGAAACTATAAAAATGAATTTCTTGGACCACGTTATAATAGTTGGAGATTACCCCAAAGATTAGTCTTAAGCCCTTTTTTTTAATCTGTATACTACTGATTTTCATAGCCTTAATATACCAAGTAATACTTATACATGCTAATGACAACAATCCGATATGCTTACAATGCTTACAATCTTAAGAAAATTGCATGAACATTTCTTAAACTGGTTTTATGAAAATGGTTTTAATTTATCCACTAATAAATCAAACGTGTGTATTTTTTTACGACATAATATTCCTAACATAAATAATATTTTATTAAATGACCAAACTTTAAATTTCTTGAGATTTGGCCGCGCTTATTATCCTGCTCATCTTGCACAAACGAAAAATATATAATTCAGACTTATGCGAAACTTATCAAGAACAAGGAGATCTTAACCACATATTTTTAAGTGTTCCAAATATCTTCAGCATTCAGAAACTCTTTTAAACAACTTGCAAACTCTTTAAATATTTCCTCCATATCAAATAAATAACCTATTGGCTACTAATAATAAAAAAGTCTATGATTGTCTGATTAAATTTATACATAGTGCAAATGTGTGTCTGTAGTCAATCTTAGCTCTTTGTTTTACCCAAATTGATATTTACCTTTCTTTCCGTGGCCTATTGCTAGTAACATCTAAAACAAATGTCCTGATGGGTCCGTGGACGAGAAGTGAATATCCCCGTTTTTCCTGATATACCGTGGACGAGAAGTGAATATTCCCCGTTTCTTGCTAATCTAAATACGCATTTTTCCAATATGCTACCAAAACGTGATTTTCTGTATGAATGTTGAGATGTAATTTCTTTGTGTTAAAGAAAGTTCCTAAAATAACTTAACAATTAAAAAGCGATATGCTGCAATATAATATTTTCACAACCATATCCATGTAAATATGTAACAAAGACATACCATAATAACTTTTTTTATTTGGGAAACGTTAAAAAAATATATCTTAAAATCGAATTATATATAATCGTAAACTTAGTTTCCAAATACTTTCCAAATTTGCTTTTTATAGAGGAAAATATGAATTTTCCTTCACATATTTTAGAGGCTATATAAATATTTTTTTCAATATTTCCCTGTCAGCTTTTTAATACGATTTTTTTTAAGCGGAAACTATTTTTAATATATTACAGCGATATTTTCACGGTATTTTAAATTCGGGGTTAAGCATACCGTCAAGGAGCAGTCACTTTTCCGCAGAACATGCAGAGAGAGGACATTAGCAGAATCTGGAGCGACTGAGCCGATCCTTTGCCTCGATTTCCATCGTGGTGATGGCGACATAATCGTCCAGAAATGCTTTATGGTTCGAGTGTGATTTACGCGCATGTTTGCATACGTAGGTAGCAGCGCCGGCAAACCGAATGAAACATTGTTCAATGGTTAACTTCTTGGATTTATGTGGTGAACAAACTGTTTAGAAATATCTCGAGACTGGATGAATGGACTATACTTTGCAAATAAATCTCGCGGATTCTCTTCTACTAGTTTTATGTGTTTTATTTATTTTAAATTTTTATTATGTATTGCGCCAATCTTGTTATTAAAAGTAAATATAAAAATAGCATTTATAATGATACTGAAACTTCACTCATCTGGTCAGAATGCAGTTGAACTCCAGAACCAAATTTTTTGGCGATATTTTCATAAATATATTTTGTTATAATTCCAGTTAGGTATTTTTCTTAAATATATTTCTTACTTAGCATAAAGTTTCAATAGATTGATGTTTATTGCAATAAGTTATAGTAAGTTTTATACACTGTAAGTTCTTGTGTTCTTTTGTATGTGTTAAAATTAAAGCGGAGTACAAATAAAGCTAATATTGTTTAAGTGGCGAGGATTCCCTGTATCTCCACGTCAGCCCTCTCAGGATTCCTAATTTATTTCGTAGCTGCTAAGCATTTCTTCTTCACTTCTTTACATCTAACTGCTGTACTAATTCTAGAGAACTAAACCAATTATCGGCTTAAATATTACGGTTGGTTCCATAAATAAGTTTAGCAAGCCAAAGAACAGATTAAGTTGGTTTATTCATCTTCTTTTCTTCATCAGATAACCCTGTTCGGTCAGTGTCCTTACTTTCATATGTATAGGCATTGTATAAGTCACTCGTTGGTGCATCAGTCAGACACATTATTTTAATGCCATATTTCGCAGGCTTTTTAGGCATATACATTTTGAACCTACACCTTGCCCTAAAGCCGACCAACATTTCATCAATACAAACACATGTGTCTACGAAATACAGTTTTTGACAATTTGATATAAATATATTAAATATGTTACTAATGGCTGCTGTTGGATCTATCGTTCTTCTTTCTTCTCTCTCCAGAGAGTTATCAAAACGTAAACATTTTAGAAATATTGCAAATCTTTCTTTTAATATAACACATCTAAATATATCCCTACCACTGAAGCAAATATAGAGTTTATATCTTCGTCATTGGATTTGAAAGTTAATGTGTATAAAAGCAAACCCAAAAAGGCTTTCAGTCGTAATTCATCAACTTCATTTAGTTCTGGTCCATTCATTTTTCTTTAGTTTTCACGAATTGCACTTAATTTATTATTTGTCCATTTAAATATTTCTTGTATTATATTTTCGGAAATAAGAAAATTAAAAAAAGTTTCGTTTCTTACATCTTTGGACCGAAGAGCTAGTAGTTTTGTTACAAGATTGTGTAACGGAGTTCTTACATTTTTTGAGAGTTCTGTAGTAGACCGCCTAAAAACGATTTTTCTATACAAATATGACTTATCAGTAGCATTTGAATTATATTCGTCTTCAGAACCTTCCGATGGCTCACTTCCGGGGTCGTGTTTACTTTCAATGTATACTACTTTGCTTACATCGTCAATATCACTATCACTAAAATATTTTAAATCGCTAGGTACTTCGTCAGCCCATTGAGCTAAAACAGCCTAAAAATCATAAACTGAAAGTACTGATACTAAATACACTGGACTGCTTTTACCTATACAAATGTAAACGCTGACATGAAGTACGTGAAATCGCAAGAAAACTTTACCTCAACGTAGCTCAATGACTTAACCCATACTAAAACTGCAGCAGTTGGGAGCAGGTATCATTACACAACACTTAAAGGTACACAAAAGGTACCACGTTTTACAACAAAATATATTTTAGGCGCGGTATGGGATACCGCATATCAGTGGTTAAGAGTTAAAGCCTTTTCTCCATATTTTATCTTCTCTGCCACAATGCAACTCTTCCCGGGGCTTCCATCATCATCAGTGGCATTACAGCCCGTTATGAGCCAAAGCCTTCTTCAGAACAATCTTCCATTCGCCCCTGTCTCTGGCAACTCTTCTCCATGCTTTAACTCCGACGCATTTTAGATCATCCTCTATGTTATCTTGATACCTAAGTTTTGGTCTTCCTCTGGCTCGTCTTCACACTGGTCCTCTTCGGTTGAAAATGTTTCTGATCATTGCATGTTCATCTCGTCTAATTATATGTCCTATCCATCGAAGGTGTGCTAATTTAATACATTTTACCACGTCAGGCTTCTCAAAACTTCTGTATAACTCAAGGTTGTAGCGCCTACGCCTGTTCTTGGATTCCTTCATATATTTTCCTTAGAATTTTTCTCTCGGAACGTTTAAGCAATTCTTGGTCGTTCTGTGTAAGTGACCACGTTTCTGACCCGTATCTTAACACTGGCCTTCTTAGTGTTTTATATATGGTAACTTTAATTTTTCTGGGTAGTTTTGGGGCCATATGTTTCCTCAAGCCATAATAGCACTTATTGACAAGCACTAGACTATCTGATATCTAATAGTCTAGGTATCTGGTTGCCTGATCTAGTACAATACATATACGTGGTTTTTTGTGCATTTATTTTTAATCCAATTCTCAGTGCAGACGCCCTTAGTGATTGAAATGCTTCGATCAGAGATTCTGTGGACCTAGCAATAATGTTTATGTCATCTGCATACCCGACCACTTGTACAGATTTATTAAAGATGGTGCCATTTGTATTAATATGGCACTTTCGAATTACTTTTTCTATTGCAAGGTTAAATAAGAGACACGACAGTTCATCTCCCTGTCTCAGTCAATTTTTACAATGGAAGGGTCTTGAAAAGTCGTTTTGGATTCTGACTACACTCTCTACGCCTGTGAGTGTAAGTTACGAGTAAGAGTGTAAGCATACGACTCAGTCTGTTGACTGAGTCGTATGCAGCTTTAAAATCCACGAATATATGGTGGGTGTCGACTCCGAACTCAAGCGTTTTCTCAAAAAACTGCCTGACTGTGAAGGTTTGAACCTTGTTGATATTTTGGGTCGGAAACAGCACTGATAGTTCCGAACTATTTGTTCAGCATAGGGAATCAATCTTCTGTACAATACGTTGGACAATACTATATATGTCACGACAAGTAGGGTGATGCCTCTATAATTATCACACACCATCATATCTCCCTTTTTGTGAAGAGGGTGCATTACACCTAATTTCCAGTCCGCGGGCGTTTCCTTCCGTTGCCAGATTTTGGTTACTAATTTATGCATGTGTTTAAAAGGGTGCCACCACCATTTTTAAAGAGTTCGGCAGAAAGATTTTTCAAACCGGGGGCTTTGTTATTTTTCAGTTTTGAAATAGCTTCTTTAATTTCTTCTTCGGTGAGGGCGGCTCTTGAGCGTTTTCATCCATTTCAGGCAAAGTAATGTCTATTTGGTCTTCTTCACGACTGTCGCTAAGCAGTTCTTCAAAATTATTCGCCCACCTGTTTAGTATATGTTCTTTGTCACTAATTATGGAACCATCTCTGTCTTACATGCTGTTATTCTGGGTTTAAATTCTTTTCTGCAGCTGTTTATCTTCTGGTAGAATTTATTTTCGCGAGTCTTTTCTATTGTGGTGGTTAACAATCTCGTTTAGAGCGTTTTCGTATGGCTTTTTTTTATCTTTTTAAACGTCTTTTTTCTTTTCGTCTAAGATTTTCATAGTCTTCCAGGTTTGATCTCGTTCTGCGCTGCTGAAGTCTCTTATATGCTTCATTTTTTTATTGGTTAATGGAACTATAGTCTTCGTCAAACCAATTTTCGTTTATTCTAGCCTGGTTCGTTTTAAAAGGCCTTTAACCGTTGTATGGATAGCTTCCTTGCATTTGATCCAGTGTTCTTTTATACTTCAATTTTCGTCAATTCTTGTCATCTATTTAATTAAAATTTTTCTGTATTTATCGCTAGCGTCTTCAGATTTTAGCACATCAGTATTAAATTTCGTAGATTTTGTGCTCTTGCCCTTCTTAGTGTTTGATATATGAGCCTTGAGATTTGTTCTTACAAGGTAGTGGTCAGAGTCTATATTAGCACCTCTACATGCTCTTACATCTAGTACGTCCGAGAAATTTCGACTATCAATTAGTACATGGTCAATTTGGTTTTTTGTTTGACCGTCTGGTGATTGCCATGTGGCTTTGTGGATATTTTTGTTAGGAAAACATGTACTTACTACCACCATTCCCAATGATGCTGCGACTTCAATCAGGTATAGATGAAGTCTGTGCTCGCCGATCGTGGGTCGGTAAATAGTCTCTTGGCTGACTTTAGTGTTAAAATCACCAATAATAATTTTTATGTCATTGTTCTGACATTGTCTGTAAATGCTTTCCAGTTTTTCATAAAATATGTTCTTCTCCTCGTCTTCTTTATCTTCAGTGGGCGCATGGATATTGATAATACTGTAATTAAAGAACCTGCCTTTAATTCGGATTCTACATATCATTGGACTTATTGGATCGAAAGCTATGACTTCTGTGTTCAATCGTTTATTCAGTATGAATCCCAAGGGCCTTATCTTTTATTATTTCTTTAATTTCTTCTTTTACTATTTGAGGTTAAGGAACATAATTTTCTTCAGTAGTTACTCCGTCATTTAGCATCTCTTCTAAATTTTCTTTCCACCTTTCATATATTTGGGATTCGTCCACTATCAAATTTCCTTGCTTATCTTCTACATTCATCGTTCTTCCCTGATACCCAGTTTTATGTATTTTCCCTCTGTGTAAAAATTTATTTTTCATGTTATTTTCTTCAATACGCTCATCATCCATATACTTTCTTTTCTGTGCCCTTAAAATGTTCTTTACTTTTTTTCGTTGTTTGGCATACCTTTTTAGATTGTCTTGTTTTGCGATCGCACGAAAAACTTCTTGTGACGGACTTCTGGAGGTCGATTTAGACAACCTTTTGACATCATTCCTTGATTCTTCTATTCTTGTTTGGGATGGGATTTTATAATTATTTTTCAAATGTCCCATTTTTCCACAATTAAAACATCTTCTGTTCATTTCGAGTTTTTTTTAAGATTTTGCAGTCAACTTTGGGATAAAGTAGGTGGTTAGTTATTTTCTCGAAAATTTGTTTATTTTATATTATGTTAGAAACGTTTACATTTACATAACCTTCTTCAGTATTTATAACCTAAAATATGTTAATAATCTTTAGTCAAATGGCTTATTAATTACCCTAGTACACATAGTTTTTCTATAATTTTAGCAATATTAACCTAAAAAGTAAGTTATATTTTTTTCATGTAAACTTTGTTTTACGTTAAAGTTACTTTTAGCAATAAAAACGAGTTCTAAAATAAAAAACAGCCATTTCCCCTAGCACATATTTTGTAGTTGATGACATCTCCAAAATTCGGCCCATCGCTACCGCATCGACCTGACTTTCCTGTTGCTCCTCCCGCTTTCCAGAACGTTAGAATAGAAAAACCCAATTCCTTAATGTAAATATTAAAATGTTCGTGCATATAAATCATTCGACGGTGTCTTGAGTGGTGTTTCGTGTTGGAAAATTATTAGATTTCGAATTTAAACCAGGCAACGTTTTATTGGACACAGTGGCGTCGATTGTCCAACACGTCGTAAGGGAAAAAGTTCATGCACAGTATCTTTAACCCTTAGTAGGGAACTGTATCCCATGAGATACATTGATATATAGAAACTGTTTACAAGAACTTCATTAAATTTGCAGCGAATCTAGCATTGTGTACTGTAGGGTACATAAGCATTAAGGCAGGTTGTAACTGGCGCCAGTCGCATAGGTACGACAGCGCTGGCGTAGGGGAGAGTGGCAATGAAACGGACTTTTTTACTGTATGGGCTTATATTTATTGCAGAGAGGTTTTAAATACCAAAATAAATTGGCAGTAAAAAAGTACATCCTTAACCTATTAATAATAATAAAAATGGGTTCTCTAAAACTAAAACATCTTGACATTACAGAACATAAAACGAATTAGTTAATTTGTCCGTTTCACTACTTCGGTGTATTGAAAACGACATCAGTTTACTTAACCCAATTACTAAGGTAATATTCATGAACCTTATCAACTAATATAAAAAAACAACATTATTAACAACTTAAAATCAATAAATAAAATATAAGACCAAACATGCGGCTAAAAATTCTGCACTGTTTTGCCGGAAAATCGAAAAAATGGTAGATTTTTAATTCGATTTTTCCTATTTTCCGGCAAACTGGGTTAAAGGGATCAGAAAAAAATACATGTTTGGAATAAGCTGGACCAAGTGCATGTACCAAAACATTAAACAAAATTTTTTTTTTTTTGAAAATTTGGAAAAATACCCTTGGATTTTTATCAAATTTGGTTAATCGGCTATATTGGCGTCAATTTTGATCCGAGTGTCAAGCGAATAGACATCTCCTACATAAAATTGGCCGCTCGTTCTTCTGCCATACTTGGAATTTTCCTACATCTAACAGTTCGTGAGAAAAATTTCCCCTTGGATGTCTGTGTTTACTGAAAATTACGTGAAAATTAAAAGTGTATATTTTGTTTGAAATTTAAATTATTTTGAACATGTGGCACGAAATTTTGCACCGTTTTGCCGAAAAATCGAAAAAACTGTAGACCATTGGATTTTTGTCAAATTTCGTTAATCTGCTATATTGGCGTGAATTTTGGTCTGAGAATTAAGCGAATGTATATTTCCTACATAAAATTGGGCGCTAGTTCTTCTGCCATACTCGGAATTTTCCTACCTCTAACAGTTCGTGAGAAAAATTTTCACTGGGATGTATGTATTCGCTTAAAAATTTTGAGAAAATTAAAAGTATATAGTTTGTTTGAAATTTGTATTTTTTCGATTAAGGGTGACTTGCTGATAAAAAAATCTAAACACGTGGCCAGAAATTAGGCACCGTTTTGCCGTAAATCGAAAAAACTGTAGACCATTGGATTTTTATCAAATTTCGTTAATCGGCTATAATTGCGTCAATTTTGGTCCGAGAGTCAAGCAAATGGACATTTCCTACATAAAATTGGCCGCCTATTCTTATGCCATACTCAGAATTTTCCTACATCTAACTGTTCGTGAGGAAAATTTCCACGTGGATGTATGTATTCGCTGAAAATTTCGACAAAATTAAAAGTGGATATTTTGTTTGAAATTTAAAATATTTTTGTAGTTAAGGGTGGCTTGCTGAATAAAAAAATCTTAACATGCGGCCAAAAATTCTGCATCGTTTTGCCGGAAAATCGAAAAAATTGTAGATTTTTTAATTCGGTTTTTCTTCTTTTCCGGCAAACTGTGGTTAAGGGATCAGAAAAAAAACACATGTTCGGAATAAGCTGGAGCAAATGCATGTACCAAAACATTAAACAAATTTTTTTTTTTTGGGAAAATTTGGAAAAAATTTTCCAAGGGGGTACCCTTGGATTTTTATCAAATTTCGTTAATTGGCTATGTTGTCGTCAGTTTTGATTCGAGTGTCAAGCAGATACACATTTCCTACATAAAAATGGTCGCCCGTTCTTCTGTTAGACTTAGAATTTTCCTACATCTAACTGTTCGTGAGAAAAATTTCCACTGGGATGTATGTATTCGCTGAAAATTTCGAGAAAATTAAAAGTGTATATTTTGTTTAAAATTTAAATTATTTCGATTAAGGGTGCCTTGCTGATTAAAAAAATCCAAACACGTGGCCAGAAATTATGCACCGTTCTGCCGAAAAATCAAAAAAACTCTAGACCATTGGATTTTTGTCAAATTTCGTTAATCTGC